>NC_083571.1:74481387-74513887 GCF_027579695.1 Neoarius graeffei
ATTTTTGCTGATCTCCATTTTTGTCTTTTATTAATAATCACTGCAGGTTTTTAATGGAGGCTTGATAATGTGAGCAGAAGGTTTCATTCATCACATCCTGGAGATGTTTCTCTCTGTGAATGTGTAGGTTTGGGTAAAATATGATCTATAAAACACCACTGCAATGAGCTTCACTGTGAGTCTGAATGTGATGAAGAGGTTAATGTCAGTATTTCAGTGTGGAGTTTCAGAAACTTCAGCACCATCCAGGAACAAACTGAACTGAAACCTGTGACATGAATCTTTAACTCATGTCCTGTTACTCAGCATTATTAACGAGTTATTACACTTTAAAACTGAAAGAGACTTTAACATCAGGATCTTGGCACAGAACATGACCATTGGCATAAAACAGTGCTTACACTTCAATTCCAGGATTTCAACTTTAATTAGAACACATTATGAAGAAAGACTTATTTTCTATTTGGCCTCAAAGTCTGTGACCGGCGATCACGAAACAACAGGAATATTTTAATACAATCTCATGCTTGCAGCTTCCAGACAATTCATGTGACTCAATTTGTATGAAAAGATTAAAATTAGGGTTGGGGTGGGGTTCGGATTAAGGGCAGTGCTAATGTTCAGACATTTTAACATTATGAAATGAAATCTGACATCACATCTTTCCTTGTTTAAATCAGAGATGTGTTCTCACATTTCTGTGACCATCTGGACCGGTTTGTTGTTTTGTGGCATTTTGTTTTTTTTTTCAGTAAATAAGTTGAAGTGCGGCTGAGTGACATCACAAGTGATGATCTTTCCATCTTCTGCATCTGAGAATGTCAGAAGTTGCTGTTGTATTTTGGTTCATTTTGCTCACTGAGTTTTACACTTTCTGTTCAGGTGTGTCCATTTTAATAAGCTTCTGTCTACTTCAGACTTCATCCAGCAGCTGATGATGTGATTAAGATAAAAATAATTCCCCACACCTTCACAATTCATCACTGAAGAAGTTCTGAGCATCTCATCTCTCAGGAGGCCAGTTTCAGACCATGCAGAATTTTCATACTTAAGGAAATGCAGCGTGGACTTCCTGTTCTTGAGGTTTATCGGGTTTCCATCTCGGGTTTGAAATCTCAGGTCATTCTGGTGTGATTTCTCTTTTTGGCTGTCTTTCACACTTCTGGATCGTGTCCAGGATCATGTGCTTATTTTTTTAAGCTGTTTAAGATATTCAGTATATTTATATGCACTATATGGTGCACTAACTTTTAAGCATTAATTTAAGTCTTTAAGTTGAACTCTTAATCTTTTGTTTCTTTCTCATGGGTGTTCTTTCCAGCCCTGCAGGCTTTTTGTCTCATAGCTTTTGTGCTTTAGATTATGATCCTCTGCCCAAAGCCTCTCCGATAAACCCAGGGCATTTCTCATGCTGTGATGAATCGGAGAAAATCCATTCAAGACTTCAAGAACAAAGCTTTGGGAAAGTTTTTGAAGGGGTCAGGGCAAAAGGGGGTGGGGTGATAGTCTTGTTCCCACATCACCATGGTAACCCAACCATTCAGTGGGAGAAGCCCACCCCAAACTGGGATTCAGTCACCTGATGGGAGATTGTCAATGAAAGGTATTTAGAATTTGGAATACGTTTTGAAATTTTTTTATGATTGTGGAAATTGTGTAGCTCTGTTTGTATTTTCCATTTTTGAGAGCGAGAGAGAGAAAAGTTGCTTGAGTTCAGAGGTCAAACCATCCACACAACAAATTCTGAGTGTAAATGGTAGAAAAGTACTGGGGTGGGTTTCCCCCCCAAAACACAACCCCACACCAGATTCTTTACTCTGCTTGTTTATGAAGCTTGATGTGATATAAAACCTGGTGATGAGAGTAAACTACTCAACCATGCGTCATGGTAAATAAAAGCTCTGCTTTCATTAGGGATAGATTTATTAGTTCATATGTTTAAAATCTTGATTTTTCTGTGAGGCTGTTTTGTGACCGTGTCTTATTGATAAAAGCGCAACGCAAATAAGTTGAACTGAAAATTGGTTCGTTTACATGCTGTATTAAACATTTGCTGTCGTTCCTACTTCAGATCCAGTTCAGCACAAAACGTCTCCAACAGTTCACAGAGCTGATGCTGAAAGACTGAGAGCCTTTTTAATGCCATGAGAGTGGCAACTCTGAGCAAAGACTCTGTAGCACTTCATCAAGAGTTTACAAATGTGATCTTGCTTTCTGCTTTTCCCGAGGGAAGTTCTGAGAGATTCAAAATACTGGTAAAAAGTCTGACAGTAAAATCCATAGTGCAGTGAAGCATTCATTCGAGGCTTAAAGCATATACGCAGAACTATGACCTCACTTTTTGTTTATAAATGCCTTGAGACCTCAAGAATGGCACAGGAATAGTTTTAAGCGTTAACAATGAATCTATTATAGTAATTTTTGCGATTAAAGTGATTCATATAGGTAGCGGTCTGAGTGAATGACCTTGACGTCCATGACATCACAGCAGGAAGTCTATCGGTCTCATCGTCATTTCCGCTATACTAAGGCCCTGTCCACACGGCAACGGATTCAGGTGACTCCGATACAATTGCTTATCATTTAGGCCTGGCGTCCACACGGCACCGGCGTTTTGGGTGCCCAAAATGCAATCTTTTTGAGAACGGGTTCCAGAGTGGAAAGATCTGGCAACGTTGCCGTTGTGAAGTCGTCTGGATGAGTAGAACGGATTTGTTTACGATGACGTCACAACCACATGACTGTGAGTGCTTCACGCCGGGTAGAAGTGTAACGAACTCGATGCGAGTTGTCAACAAATTCTATAACTTGGTTCATGAAACGCGCTTACAAAATATTTTCACTGTGAATATTTATTGTGTAATGGTGCAAAGTGAGAGAGAGAATAGCCCTTAGGGCAGAGTCAATCCCGCCAGCAAAAATAGGGAAAAAAAGGAGCGATCTCACCTCTTCAGATGTTAGTTTAAGTCCTACAATACATTCCTCAAAAAGGGCGTAGAAGAGCAAATTAATCCATCAACGTGTAGCATTCAATTTATTCTGGACCATTAAAGACGCCGCCTTCCGCGTAGAATCATACGTCATCCTCGCCGATGAGGGTCTTTCTGTGTGGAGTTTGCATGTTCTCCCCGTGTCTGCGTGTGTTTCCTCCGGGTGCTCCGGTTTCCCCCACAGTCCAAAGACATGCAGGTTAGGCTAATTGGTGGCTCTAAATTGACCATAGGTGTGAATGTGAGTGTGAATGGTTGTCTGTGTCTGTGTGTCAGCCCTGCGATGACCTGGCAGCTTGTCCAGGGTGTACCCCGCCTTTCGCCCGTAGTCAGCTAGGATAGGCTCCAGCTTGCCTGTGACCCTGTAGGACAGGATAAGCAGCTACAGATAATGGATGGATGGATGGACTTTGGTCTATAGCTGTCAAAGGCCTCGGCCTTAAAACCAGTTACCGCTGTGACGTCACTCACTCAGGGCTGGCTGGCTCAGCAGGGCAGCTCGAATGCCAACTTTGCGGTCGATTTTAACTCTCAAAAAAATATATTTTTGATTCCCGTTTATGCAGCATACAAGAGTCAAGGATGGAGATACTGTCCACTCAGAAATGTATTTAAAAATAAAGGTTCTACGTATCTCCTTTAAAGACCAACTTAGGGCAGCGTGGTGTTCGGGGGGAGGGGGGAGTGATTGGTGTGGTGGTTGGTGGGACTAATTGGGGGCAGTGTGGTGGTGGGGTTGATTGTTGGGCCATTGTGATGATGGGGAGGTCATCGAGGTGATGGGGATCCAGATGTGCTTTCCTTTGAGGACATTAGTTGCTCAGTAAAGGCCTCTGCATGCTCTTGCAACAAGGCTTTCGCAGATAGCTTTTCGCAGACAGTTGTAATTTATTGTTGAGCGGGGAGTAATAGGCATGCGCGATGTTATTCACCGGCACAACGCAAGGGGGTGCGAAGTCGCTAGGAGTAGTTGGTAGGTGTGGTTAGTGGAGTGTTTATCCTCCGGTTACTTATAATGACTAGAACTTTTTTTTTATAATGACTAGAACTGGAGTCGTATAGATGTACGTACTTCCTCAATCAACCGCTCTTCATGCTGCTCCATCTTCGCTCGTGTTTTTAAAAATGCCGGTCGTGAAAACAAAACAAACCGGGAAAGTAGGGAAGCGGAAGTGCGTGTACAGCGGATGTAGAGTGGACCAATCAGAGCCCTCTTGTCTGCGACGCTGTCTGCGAGGCTTCTGCGGTGGTCACAATTTTTGGGAGGTGCGCGCAGAGCGTCTGCGAAGGTGGGGGGGCTACGCAGACGCTATCTGCGACACCGTCTGCGAGGACTGGGTTGTCAGCATAAATTGGCCTTAATAATCAGAAGCAATATCATGTGATTGAACTTAACTTGGCTCTGAGTCGTGATTAAGGCTACATCCACACGACAACGGCAATGAGATTTTTTTTTTTTAGCGGGTAAAAAAAAATATCGCGTCTACATGGGCAACGGATCAGTAAAATATCAGGTACATATGGCAACGCAATGCTTGCTGAAAACGATGCAATACACATGCCACACCTCTACGTGCGCTGTAAGACGGTCCCATCGGAGACACCAGAACAATAGAAGAAGTAGGACGCATGCGCATAAACCCCTTCTTCTACCCGGCATGAAGCACTCACAGGAACAAACACACAACAACAAGAAGAAGATGGCTGCGACTACGCGAGGAAATCGTGCCTTCTGTGTGTACAAATTAGTTTTATTAGTGTGCATAGTTTTATATAACTTAATTTTCTTATTGTGTGTGAACATTTTTGAAAAGCATTTTTATATAATTTATATAACTTTTTATATTGTGTGTGAACATTTTGACAAGCAGTCTTATCCAGTAAAAAAAATAAATTCAAGAAATGGTTCAGTTACTTGTTTATTAGGGATCAACCGATATGTTTTTTTCAGGGCCGATACCGATACCGATTATTATGGAATTGGGATGCCGATAACCGATATGCGCAACCGATAAATGTAAACATTATAATTCACATGAAATTAAACATAGCACACACTGACACAGACCTTCATATCCATGAAATGTATGTTTAATTGTAAAATTGAACATGAAATTTTGTGCAGGGAGATGCCAGCAGCATTTGTACAATAAAGTCAAACATTAGTTAGAATAAAATGAGAAATAAAATAATAAAATAAATATTCACCAATAAAAAAATAAATCACTCCCTACTATATTACAGCTCACCATTTTCAGTGGAAAATAAATGAAAATACACTCTGGATTCTTTTACACTAAGAACTAAGTAAGACTTACCAACTTCAAGTAGTTTTTAAATAACAAATCAAGTGTAGGGAGCTGCCTGCAGCATTTTTTAAAAAGTAAAATCAAACATACAGTAAAGTAGGCTATCACTCCCTATTAGGAGCGGCTGCTCCTTTAAGAGTATATCGCTTTCTGAATCAGAAGCGCTAGCGAGGAGAATCACTTGCGCAAGAATTATAAATGCTAGTCACACCTGGCTTGTTTAAATGTTCAAACAGCGCTTTATAAAGTTACCTAACATACAAGTGCAGTGCGCTTTTTGAGCACGAGTCACGTCATGAAGTTTACTCATCACCATAACAAAATAGCCAGTAGGCTTGCGCTAGCCTACAGAACACAAACACTACGTTTTATTTCGTCTTCCCTTGACCGCCTCTCTGTATGGCTGTCATTCTACTGTTCGAGTAGAACTACTGACATATTCACAACGTTTCCAGACGGGGATTTAAAAATGACTGCAGCCTACGTTATGCTGTTTCAGCGAGACTAGTTGGTTGTAGGTTAATTCAAGTGCTTCCTTCCGTAAGCTAAGTTTGCCTGGCTACACAGATGCAAATGGACAATTTTAACGAGTAGTAGATGAAGAATGTAAACATATAATGATGTTGTGCTTTTGCAACTTGTGTGTTTGTGACTTATTGCGGGAAAAGCAGCGTGTCCTTACCTTGATACGGGCGCCTTGAAACAGTTCAGAGTGAGCTGCGCATGTCGATTGGCTATATCTCTTGTGCCAAACAAATCAGATGTTGTGGTGGGCGGGACCGTGTTCTTGAACTCCAAGAGGCGAGTGCAGGAAAGGACGTGCAGTGACAGTCGCGTTAGGAACAAAATGGCTGCAAAAAGGCATGTTATTGGCATATCGGTGGAAATTATGGCCGATACCGATAACCCTAAAAATGCAGAATATCGGCCCGATATATCGGCCAGGCCGATTATCGGTCGACCCCTATTGTTTATTTAAAAGAAAAGCTGTATACAAAAGTGAATGCAATGCAGTGGTTCATACAAAACAGTCTGTTGAAGGGTCTTCTGACCCTTTTCCCCTCTGCCTCCATTATAGTCAGGTAACTGTTGCTTTGTGTGGAAGGCTGTACTTTCTGTTCATCAAAGCAGGTGTAAATTGTCTGTCTGGCAGGTCAGTCAGGTTAATGTGTAAACAATTTCAAAAGATTCTTCTCCAATAATAAAGATTCTTATCCATTGTTGCTGTTACGAATGATGCGCGCGAGAGTGCTGCTTGTTCTAGTCATGTGGTTGTGACGTCATCGTAAACAAATCCGTTCTACTCATCCAGACGACTTCGCAACGGCGCCGTTGCCAGATTTTTCCACTCTGGAACCCCTTCTCAAAAAATATCGTTTTGGGGCACCCAAAACGCCGGTGCTGTGTGGACGCCAGGCCGGAATGATAAAAAATGTTATCAGATTCACCTGAATCCGTTGCCGTGTGGACAGGGCCTAAGTCTCTCAGAGCTCCTCAGCTCCCACAGCTCTATGTAATAATGCTCTCAGGGACAGAGTTCATCTCTCAGAGTTTAACGCATAAACATCAGCTGCTCCAAGTCTGTGCCTTCACTATAGTAATGCTCCTCAATGCTCCTGCGTTCTCCAGTGTTTGATGCCATGGCAGTGTGATGAGGTCGTCCCATGTGGTGCTGTACCAGGACAACTTGGTTTGTGTAAACACCATTTAGTTGTTCTCTTGTTTGACAATGAAAAGCTAATAATCACCTCAGGGTTAAGGAGAAACTCAATCTGTGTGCTTTTGCTTTTGAAGCACAGTAATGCTTCCTCTTCATGTTCGTATCGGAGCACTGACAACTTTAATGGATTTCCCGTTGTGTTTATTCAGAATAAAGCTGCAACTTTATTACGGTTTTAATTCTGCTGGAATTGTGTTTGATTTTTATTTCTGTAGCAATATTTTCCAGGAGGAGTACTCTGACCTTTAAAGGAGAACTGAAGGCAAATTTTTTTATTATCAAAATTCTATTAATCTCATTTTATTAAATATAGGAATGCATTTTTGATCGCTATTTTGTCACTGCTATAGCAAGTTATGAGTGTTTGAAATATGCTCTGTAATATATCAGTCCATATGTTACAGGAATGGCCGTAAACGAGATTCGTTGAGACCTGTGCGAGACATCGTAGGACAGAAGTAAAACGTACAGCGGAAATCAAAGTGACCAACATCTGCCAACGTTGTCAAAAGACGCGCGTGCCCTCTTTCAAATGCTGACGTAATCAAGCTGGAAGTTTTGTTTGTTTTGACAGCAATCGGGGAAGTTTGAAAAAAGTAGGCAGTAATCATTATTTAAACTTGTTTTTGTACAATATTTCGTTTGGAAAACAGTTTTCAAAATGGCGGCACTGACACCTGGCTGACACTTCATGTTTCGAAGTCTCGCACAAGTCTCGTGAAGATCGCGCGGATAAGTGACGCCTGCCGTGGACCAAACGAACTAAATTCAACATGGCTAAAAACCGAATAGGCCGATAAGTTTAATATTTAATTGCAGTTACTTGCCAATACAAGTCACGATATAAGGTTACTAAAACCGAAATCGTAATTGAATAACACGTTAATTAAGAAATAAAGCAAGTTTAAAAATGACTTCAGTTCTCCTTTAACCTTGATGATCAGCTCTGTGTGCTTCGGGTTGAACCCACTGAGGATAAAGGGTTAGGCAGAACAGAAACTCCTCTGTTTGTTTTATCTTACGTACTAAATCAAATGTGAGTGATATGAATGTTTCAGCAGGAGATTTTCCTTGGTTTCTTATTCCCGAAAGGTTCTGCGTGAGGTTCGGTGTCTGTTTGTGAGCTCGGATCCAGCTTGTAATTGGTCTGATCGTTTTTCTGCTATTGATTATGATGTCCAGGAATTTGGTGCCATTTAAGATTCTTTCATTTCTTTACCATCAGTATCTCTTGGGGTTCTGTGTGTTCTGTTCCTGGAGTTCTGTGTGTTCTGGAGTGCTGTATAGCACAGAGCTGGGACAAAGTGCTGTTTTGAAGTGATCAGAGTATAATCACAGTAACAGAGCATTAAATCCAACATGCACTGAGACTAAACCCATTATAACATGGATCATGTTGTGCTCATGTTTCTTTCATCTTTATTAACTTTGTCTCTCAGTTTCATTACCTCACGTTAGCTTTGTTAGTGCCATCAAATTAAACTTGAGTTAAATTTAAGGAAACTGAGACACACACACACAGTGTCTCAATTTTTGTACTCCCGTTAGTACACTTCAGTGTAGTACCCTTTGTACATTATGTACTTTCTTGTGTAGTGGGTGAATTCCGACAGGGTCGTGTTGTCTCACATCAAACACGGCAAGGTGTGCACTTACCAGAAATAATGAAAAATTTGACCCCGATTGTCGCATCACCTACCAAAAAATATCTGCTGGCCTTTTTTCCTCACCTTTTAAAAATGAACGCTTTGTTAATTTTTCTTGCTTGTGTGCACAGATATTTCTAGAAATTATGTTGGCATTGGCATCAACGCACCCTCCTTCACCTGACTGAAAATAGGCTGGTGGTCCGTCCCCTTCCAATATGTAGCCAAGATGGCGACTACTGAGGGTGAGAAGAGTGCAGCGTTGTACAACTCAACATTTTGACCATTATTAGGCAGATCAGGTGAAAATTCAAATTCGATCCAAATGGCTTGAAACGGCTCTTGTTGAATTCAGAATTGAATGCAGAACGACAGTTTTTACAGAATTAAAATGTTTATCCGTTCTTGAGATATTACAAATCAAAGATTGAAAAACGGCTTAATTTTTAGAAAACTGCTGTAATATTCTGTACAAGGATCACATGGTCCAACATGGGCCTCATTAACACACGAGATTTTTTCTTAATAACGTTTCTATTTTTCAAGATGTTTACATGGAAATTGGCAGGCACATAGATGGTTGGATATTGAATACAAAATTTGGAAAATTAGCAAAAACTAATGATGCAAATTAGTATTTAATTAGTATTAATTATGATAAATAGGTAAACATGTTAAATCAGTACACTCAGTAAAAAGTAATAAAAGATTATTTCTAATACCCTCTTTGTGCTCTGTATTTCTCAAAAGTAGAGCTTACTAGTGTTTATATGAAAGATATATATATATATATATATATATATATGTGTGTGTGTGTGTGTGTATATATATATATATATATATATATATATATATACACACACACACACACACACACACACATATATATATATATATATATATATATATATATATATATATATATATATATATATGTGTGTGTGTGTATATATATATATATATATATATATATATATATATATATATATATATGTATGTATGTTATTTACCAGCTGGGAGGTCCGTATCGTGAAATACCATGACCAAGGACTTGAAAGTGTAAGACCTCGGTCACGGTATTTCACCATACGGCCCAACCTTCAGCTGGTAAATAATATATTTTATTTTTTTCTTTACCAAATTCTAACAGAAAACGAGAGCGCCCGAAAGGGAAAACCGAGCCGAGCCGCCATTTTGAATCCTCATTCACGGCTGTAATGCAAATTGCTTCCTCCTCGGTATACAAGTGCACTTCCATGGCAGGAAAAAACTACATTTTGCCGCCTATGTAGTCCCCTATTTATACAAATAAGAGTCGTTCACGATTCAGCCATGTTTTTGCTCAGTTTTAGCAAATTACAGGTTTTTAGCTTTCTCCTGAAATGTTTTCTTTTATTTCTTCTTCCTCAGGGTAGTAAAGCTCGCTTTCGCTGTGAACACTGTCGTTATCGCTATCCATGCTGTAAAATTAATGCTATTCTCCTGAGAAATGCTGGCAAAAATTTACAAGATTTTTGATAATCTTATAAATAAATCTTATTAAGAAAAGATCAATTTTTACTATGTTTGTTGTTGTGAACGAACGAGTCGCCAGAGGTCCGTAACTGGGGTCCATACCGTAGGATACGGACCCGCTCGCCAGCCAATCAGAGCGCAGGATTTGGACCGCAAAAAAAATAAAAATATTATTTTGATTAATATTCACAGTTTTCAGGGCGAACCTCGAAAAATCCTGTGAGAGCTACATCCAATAAACAACGACAATAAATTGAATTGAAATTGACACTTGCGTTTCTGACTTCCGTTTTTTTTAAATCTCATTCCGACCACTAAGCTCTCAATATTTTTATCAAAACAATTACAGTTATATTCTAAACTAGTTATTTATTTCCATGAATCAGTTTTATTTGAAAAAATAAGTCAGTAAAGCTATAAAAATTCACCTCAAAGTCTCCTGTGAATCATAAGATCAAAACTAGCAGAGGGAAAATTTTGCTGAATACTTCATTAGAAGCAGTGAGAGTGAGAGAACATCCCTATAAAAGTTATCTGATTGATATTCACGAGTAATCCAGTTGGAAACCGATCAGAAGAGAGAGAGCGAGCCTGACCGCTTTCCCGTGACTCAGAAAACACCGGCAGTTTCCCATCGTCACGCGAACAGAGTTTTTACTCTGTTGTACCAACTTCAACCTCCCAAAGTACTGAACGGATCTTAACGAGATCAATTTATTTGGAAAACAGAGATTATAAGCTTTTTAATGATGGTATTCACGATACAAAATATTCAAGAGTTAGCAAGGGCAGATTTGGAAACTTAGATGAGCTTCTGCATGCACAGTTTTCATAGCACAGCCAGCGAGCGTCTGATACGCCTACCATTATGAGTCCACCATCTGGGTGGCATCGTGCACTGTGTCTTCACCATACTTGTCACTGTGAAAGCACTTGTATCCTCAAAATAGCAAGTGTAAGTATGGAAGTACACGAATTGAAACACAGACAGATTTAACATTTGGTTACTAGACAACATGGGCATCACCAGAACATGCTCTGGCCCCTCAAAGACATGTGGCTTGCGAGTGTAAACTTTCAAATATATCTCATCTCATCTCATTATCTCTAGCCGCTTTATCCTTCTACAGGGTCGCAGGCAAGCTGGAGCCTATCCCAGCTGACTACGGGCGAAAGGCGGGGTACACCCTGGACAAGTCGCCAGGTCATCACAGGGCTGACACATAGACACAGACAACCATTCGCACTCACATTCACACCTACGGTCAATTTAGAGTCACCAGTTAACCTAACCTGCATGTCTTTGGACTGTGGGGGAAACCGCAGCACCCGGAGGAAACCCACGCGGACACGGGGAGAACATGCAAACTCCACACAGAAAGGCCCTCGCCAGCCCCAGGGCTCGAACCCAGGACCTTCTTGCTGTGAGGCGACAGCGCTAACCACTACACCACCGTGCCGCCCTCTTTCAAATATATAATATAATTTGTTCTTCAGAAATCTAATCACGTTTGTTCCATTGATCTGGCAAAAGGTTGATTTTCTGTCTTCATGTTGATAGATACATTTCTTTAACATTAAAAAAAAAACACCACAAACAGCACAGAATCTCCATCGATACACCGTCACACACACACACACACACACACACACACACACATACATACACACAAGCTTCTGTCACTACTGGAAGTGTAACACACACACTTGGCATTCAGAGCACTGAGAGAAGTGGAAGGATACCGTTTTCATTTCTGTGCCACACCCTCGATAAAGCAGCGACACTTACCTTTAGCATAGTTCATGTGGGATGTGAAAAAGCTGCAGTAGTAAGTACTTAAATTAAAATGCTGAACTAACGTATTGAAATCGGGAATGATTTATCCGAATAAATATCGAAAATCATCTCTCATTTGCTGTTGTTTATTAACCGACTGCGAAAGAAAAGTTTCCCCGCTAGATAACGAGCGAAGTTTTTAACATCAATGAATCTTGTGTGGTCACAGCTGTGTTCACAAGTAAACTCTGTTTTGAAGCCACAAATCCTTCATGTTCTTGATTATTGGGAGGAGATTTGAAAATTCTTCAGCAGCTCTGTGAAAGGCGGCTCTGACATCTGAAAATGTTCCCGGTTCCATCAAATAAATAGAATTGAATAATTTATTACTCATGTGTGGAGTTTTGGATGATCTGAGGTTAACTGTTTTAAAGGAGATACGCAGAACCTTTATTTTTAAATAGATTTCTGAGTGGATAGTATCTCTATCCCTGACTCTTGTATGCTGCATAAATGGGAATAAAAAAATATATTTTTTTGAGAGTTAAAATCGACCGCAAAGTTGGCATTCGAGCTGCCCCGCTGAGCCAACCAGCCCTGAGTGCATGACATCACAGCGGTAACCGGTTTTAAGGCCGAGGCCTTTTACAGCTATAGACCAAAGTCATAAAAATAAAAATTTATGGTGAAAGTAAGAAATCCCATTACTGACTTGCTCAACTAAGACTGATTTGACTTCATTGATTGTGGGTTGACTCTCATTAAAACAGAATAGGCATTATAACTTATGCAACATACATGTACATGCATGCATTTTCACTAATAAAACATAAAAGGCTAATTAAATAATCAGATGAACTGAGACAATCACATTCTGAAGCAAGTTAAATAATCTTATACCGGTAACTTAAACACACAATACAAGTTACATGTATTCATCTACATGCAGGTAAACAAGGTGTTTGTGTTGTTTTGTATCTAAATGAGAGTCGGAGCTTACCCGTCTGTGTTCTCGCTTCTTGAAGGCCGATCTTGTGGCTGATTGTTTTGAAACAATCTGACTTTCAGTTGTTCGTTCATTCACGTCTTCCCTGTAAGGGCGAGATAGTGCTGCTGAGGCAAGCATATCCAGCGGAGAAATCAGACGGCTGCTCCACTCATTCTCCATTTTCTCCATACTGAGTACTCTGCAATTACTGCTCGGCTCAGGCAATTACTAAAACCCAGGATGGGACGTCACCGGTTTTAGCAACAACCGCGGGGAGGTCACTGCCCGAGCAATAATATGTCACGTCCTGTCCCGTTCCAAGTTTTAGCAACAACCCTCGGCTCACGCTCCGGGAGAACTGGTGCAACTGAACTTGCTTTCCTTTTCAAAATAAATAAATGAATACTTTTCTTGTAGTTTTATTTAATTGTTAGTACTGCACCCTCTTTCAATACGGGCTTATAGCCAACGCTCCTCAACAGATCAGAGGTCTTGTACGAGTCTTCAGTAAAATGTGCAGAGCAGAGGAGAGACCACTTCGTAGGAGCCCGACGTGTCCGTGAACTTCTCGCAAAACGCATCCAAATCTTTGCAGTTTGAACATTCTTGGGCCATGAATGCAACATAAATCCACCTTCTGTCGTGTTGCTGCACCTGCCAGCAACACATCTACGTGGCATGGCAATAAATTAGCTCAAAATGGAGGATCGGAGTTGCAGTCAGCTCTGTGTTTTAGTATAGCGGAAATGGCGATGAGACCGATAGACTTCCTACTGTGATATCATGGACATCAAGGTCATTCACTCAGGCCGCTACCTATATAAATCACTTTAATCATAAAATTACTATATTAGATTTATTGTTAGCGCTTAAAACCATTCCTGTGCCATTCTTGAGGTCTCAAGGCATTTATAAGCAAAAAGTGAGGCCATGGTTCTGCGTATATGCTTTAAGGACTCGTGACTTGACTTGTACTTGAGCACTGATGACTCGGACTCGTGCATTAACTGCATTCGGACTCGTAAATTGGAGACAGGGACTCGGATTGTTTCATTTTTTGCAACATGCCGTAATAATTTGGCATAAGAGATTTATATCTACATTAATTTTTATACTAATTTTGTGCAAGAGAATGTACATTCACCTGTTCATACGTCATGTTCAGGAACAAACTAACGTTAATGTTGCTAAAATGCCTGGAGAGAAGCCCCTAGGATTGGCCACTTTGCTTATACAGACTTCTCGTGCAGTGGGGAAAAATGCACTGCTACGTGTTCCTTATGTAGAAAAACTATTGAGGAGACGACGGGGACAACCTCCAACTTCAATCGTCATCTGGTAAGACTCCACCCAGAGAAGGAAGTGGCATGCTATGTTCATTGCTCTGTTGTTAGCGGGGCTTGCTGAGCGATGAACTCGCTAGTGTTTAACCCTCTCTCATGTTATTTGCCCTGTTGATAGTGGGCGGGGCTTGCTGAGCGATGAACAAGCTTTTTATCTGTAGCCTATTAACTAAAATGGGGCAGTCAAAGAGTAACATTAGTCCAACACAGTAGCAGAGACGCTTTCACATAAAGGCAGCAACAGCCACCGTCAAATGGTGCGGTTGGAGTCTTGTTCTTGGACTCGACTCGAAATTTTCTTTAATGATTTGGACTTGACTTGGACGCGAACACTGGGGACTCGAGACTGGGCTTGGACTTGAGGTTTAGTGACTCGATTACAACACTGGGAGTAGGTCTCATGGAGGTTTGGGGAGGAAAAGTATAGTTAATGGTGTGTAGATCTCTGCTTCAGTCACTTATTTGGGTTCCGTTATGTTCTAGAGTGGAGCACCGTTATAACTCAGTCATTGGGATCCAAAGAATCTAATGTATTACACTGTTATATTATTCTCTCCAGAAATTTATTGTAGCTCACTTCCTGTCTTTTTTTTCTGCGTCAGTTAGCAACAGCACACATAGTGATGATTTGCATTTGTGTGTGTGTGTGTTTTCACCTCAGAAGTGTGTGAACAGTGGAGCGGTAGCTTTAGATAAATGATGACGACATTCCCCTTTTCTCTCTCTCTCTCACACACACACACACGCACACACACAGTAATTCCCGTTTCCACTGGAGTTCAGATCAAATCTGCATTTCTGTTGTTCACTGTGAGTTCACTGTTATACGGAGCACACACGCGCATGTCACATCACAGGTGTATATTAATGCACTCATTCTAATACGTTATTGTTTCTGTAGTAACAGATCAGGGTCGTGTCTCGTAGAGGCTGTGTATTTATTGATTGTTTAAAGTGTTTATTCCAGTTTGTTTTCACAGTGAACTCATTCCAGGTGAAAGCATGATCAGAGCAAGAGGAATGTGATTTAAACACAATTCTTCACAAATGTGAACTCGTGCGATGATAGACGATGCATTTAAATTAGATAAGTGAAGAATATGAAGAGATGATGTGTGAGCTGTCGAGGTGTAGTAATCAGTGCACTGTTAACGGTGTTGATGCGAGGTAGTCTCGATCCTGTGTTCCTCTCAGTGCTGCCCACATCTCATCGCCAGGCCACTGAGATACTCACGCTTTCAGAGAAACCAGTTTACTGATTGGTGTATCAGGGGTGCACAGACTCTTGGTTTATGAAGCAAAATTCTGACTTGGACTGTTGAAGTGTCAGATGTGGTCATGGTTCAACAACTTCTACATTCTTATCTGTAAAAATACAAAGTTATACAAATAAATCTTAAATATCAATTTTTAAATTTCTGAATGTTTACATTCGAGGTGGACTTCCTCACCTGCTAATCACCAAGTTTTAAAAATGTTTACGATCCCCCTTCTCAGATTTCCTTCATATTTTCTGGAAATAATGTCACTATTCCCAATAATTATTTTTTGCAAAATTTCAGGCTTGTATCTGCATTAGTTTCTGAGATATTGAGAGATTAAAAAGTGGGCATGTCAAATCTGGACTGTAAAAACAAGTCTCATCTCATTATCTCTAGCCGCTTTATCCTTCTACAGGGTCGCAGGCAAGCTGGAGCCTATCCCAGCTGACTACGGGTGAAAGGCGGGGTACACCCTGGACAAGTCGCCAGGTCATCACAGGGCTGACACATAGACACAGACAACCACTCACACTCACATTCACACCGACGGTCAATTTAGAGTCACCAGTTAACCTAACCTGCATGTCTTTGGACTGTGGGGGAAACCGGAGCACCCGGAGGAAACCCACGCGGACACAGGGAGAACATGCAAACTCCACACAGAAAGGTCCTCGCCGGCCCCGGGGCTCGAACCCAGGACCTTCTTGCTGTGAGGCGACAGCGCTAACCACTACACCACCGTGCCGCCGTAAAAACAAGTGCGAGAGAAAAAGTTATAAAGCTTCATAAGTCATTTCTTTTGAACTGTTCGGCTACACGCATGAAATTTTCACAGATTGTTGTCTAGTATAAGTATAATGCCTTTAACCTCAAAAATAGAAGGTCCACAGCTGCTTACTGTATTTGCCAATTTATCACCTGCTGAACAGTGTAAAAAAAAAAAAGTGTTTTTGTGCTCTGGTCCTCTGTATCTCCACACTAAAGTACATCAGCTCTTTCACATTTTCACATCTATTACTCATGTTCTAGTTCTTTTTAGCACCTTGGTGTATATCTGAAAGAACTCAAAGTTTCTGATCTATAAAAAATAATTTTGCACCTGTATTTCAGCTGCATATTGTCCATATGAAAATGTTTGTCGTAAAAAGAATTACACCACTTGAAAGACCGTGTTTTAAAACTAGACGGCCTTTCGATTTCATAAAATCTGTGAAATTTAGTTCCCTCTGAAATTTGGTCATTGTTATGCATGTTTATTTCTGTCGGTCTTTCACGTTTCATTCGCACACTCACGTCCTCCATTTCCCTCTCCTGTTTCAAATTTGTATCCCACAATGCCTTGTGTGAACAGGGAAAGCCCACTATGTGATGCATGACATAGTATCTTGAATTGGGTCATGGTGAAGCAGGAAAAAATAACAGAGAATTTAGGGCCATCTCATCTCATCTCATCTCATTATCTCTAGCCGCTTTATCCTGTTCTACAGGGTCGCAGGCAAGCTGGAGCCTATCCCAGCTGACTATGGGCGAAAGGCGGGGTACACCCTGGACAAGTCGCCAGGTCATCACAGGGCTGACACATAGACACAGACAACCATTCACACTCACATTCACACCTACGGTCAATTTAGAGTCACCAGTTAACCTAGCCTGCATGTCTTTGGACTGTGGGAGAAACCGGAGCACTCGGAGGAAACCCACATGGACATGGGGAGAACATGCAAACTCCGCACAGAAAGGCCCTCGCCAGCCACGGGGCTCGAACCCAGACCTTCTTGCTGTGAGGCGACAGCGCTAACCACTACACCACCGTGCCGCCCTTTTTATGACCTACACTTAAAATCTGAAATGCGGTCTAGCTTTAATTAGCAATAGCATACATGAAGATGGTGCTTTGAACCGAACTACTGGTTTATTCATAATCAGTTGGAAATGTAATGCACGTGTGGAGAATTTCAGCAATAATCATTATATATTGAGTTTATCTGGATTTTTTTTTATTATGTATATTCTTACATTTTAAAATTTTTTACATAATCAATTTGTGATGGACTTCAGTACGCTTGAGGATTTCTCCAGTACAGCATGGTACTAAAGATGTTGCCATGTTACCTGTAAATCAGGTGTGTGCAGAATGACAAAGGCACCGATAAACCATGTTGTCTTTTTCTGCTTTATCAAACAGTGACAGCTCCTGATATCAGCCTCCAAACAGGGCTACAACCATGGGCATGTGTAGCAGAGTAGGGTTAATCTAACCTAACCCCACCCTAAAACTAAACCTAACTCCACCCTAAAACTAAACCTAACTCCACCCTAAAACCAAACCCCACCCTGCACTAGCTTGACTCACATAAGCCACCATAATAGCTACATGCTTCTAAATTATGGTGAAGAACATTATCAATTTCTGGATTCACTGTTTTGCTTTGAGGGTTTTTAGATTGATGGGAGAATCTGTCTTCATATATTTCAGTTTTGTATGACATGAGTATTAGATCTGGAAATTTGAAAGATCTGATGTGCTTTAGTGTAGATATACAGAAGGCCAAAGCACAAAAATGTACAGTTTTCAGCAGGCGATACAATCAGTAAATATGCAGCTGGTTAAAAGTGTGTTATACTCAACAACAATCCCTGAAAATTTCATTTAGCTGACCAGTTTAAAAGTGGAGGAGTTTAAGTATCTCGGGATCTTGTTCACGAGTGAGGGAAGGATGGAGCGTGAGATCGACAGGCGGATCGGTGCAGCCTCCACAGTGATGCGGTCGCTTTACCGGTCTGTCGTGGTGAAGAAGGAGCTGAGCCAAAAGGCGAAGCTCTCAATTTACCGGTCGATCTATGTTCCGACTCTCACCTATGGTCATGAGCTTTGGGTAATGACCGAAAGAACAAGATCGCGGATACAAGCGGCCGAAATGAGTTTCCTTCGCAGGGTGGCTGGGCGCTCCCTTAGAGATAGGGTGAGAAGCACAGTCACTCGGGAGGAGCTCGGAGTAGAGCCGCTGCTCCTCCACATCGAGAGGAACCAGCTGAGGTGGCTCGGGCATCTTTTTCGGATGCCTCCTGGACGCCTCCCTGGGGAGGTGTTCCAGGCATGTCCCCCCGGGAGGAGGCCCCGGGGAGGACCCAGGACACGCTGGAGGGACTATGTCTCTCGGCTGGCCTGGGAACGCCTCGGTGTTCTTCCCGAGGAGCTGACCGAGGTGTCTGGGGAAAGGGAAGTTTGGGCTTCCATGCTTAGACTGCTGCCTCCGCGACCCGGTCCCGGATAAAGCGGAAGAAGACGAGACGAGACGAGTTTAAAAGTAATGACTCGTTTTTACTGTAAATTTTGCACAATATTTTTGGGGAATAGTGACATTATTTCTAGAAACTATAAAATAGTTTCTGTTATCAGTCTCAGGTTGCACAATTAGTTTTGTTTTTGTTTTGTTTTTATCTCCCGCTGGCCGAAAGGCCCGAAGGGGGATTATGTCGTGGCGATGACCGTCTGTCCCGGGAAGGGTGCTCACCTTCTGAGATCAACTCCTCTCACAATTTTTGGAGGAATTTCATGAAACTTGACAGGATTCTTTGTTACATGTCGATAATACGTATATTGTTGTTTCGTTAAATTGGGTCACATTTTACCAGAGTTACAGCCCTTAATTAACAAAATAATACTTTGACAATTTCATGAGAGTGTGTTTTCCTTCTGAAATCAATTCCTCTCACAATTTTTGAAGGAATTTCACAAAACTTGGCAAAAGGCATTGTTATATGTTGGTAGTGTGCATATTGTTATTTTGTTCAATTCGATCACATTTTACCAGAGTTGTGGCCCTTGATTAACAACCTTGTACTTTCACAATTTCATGAAGGTGTGCTTGCCTTCTGAAATCAACTCCTCTCACAATTTTTGGACGAATTTCTCGAAGCTTGGCAAAAGGCCCTGTCATATGACGGTAATACGCATACTGTGATTGAATTTTGTTTGTGAAAATTTTACCAGAGTTTTGACCCTTGATTAAATAACTTGTACTTTGACAATTTCATGAGGGTGTACGTTCTTCTGAAATCAACTCCTCTCACAATTTGTGGAGGAATTTCACCAAACTTGGCAAAAGGCTTTATTATATGACAGTTATTCGCATATTGAAATTTCGTTTAATTTGGGCAAATTTTACCAGAGTTATGCCCTTGATTATTAACAAACTTGTACTTTGGCAATTTCATCAAGGTGTGCTTGCTTTCTGAAATCAACTTCCCTCACAATTTTTATCCCCCGCTGGCCGAAAGGCCCGAAGGTGGATTATGTCGTAGCAATGTCCGTCCTTCTGTCCGTCCCAGGAAGAGTACTCACCACCTGAAATCAACTCCTCTCACACTGTTTGGAGGAATTTCATGAAACTTGACAGGATTCTTTGTTATATGTTGGTAATACGCATATTACAATTTCATTCAATTCAGTGGCATTTCACCAGAGTTACGGCATAATTGCCAGTGGGGGATATTGTGCTCTCAGAGCACTCTTGTTTTTTTTTTTTTCTTCAGAATAAATCTTTAGTGTATGAAGAAACAAACAACAACACAAAACATGAATAACAGAAAGTATGAAGTAAGCTGAGATGGTCCGTCAGGAGGCCTCCAGTTGGCTTGGGTACTGAAACCCTATATGATTGGACTCTACTGGACCAAATCACAAGGCAGAGTCCCACTACAATAAAGTTGATTTTATGTTGGCCATTTGCTGCACATTTGAGATTCTCTGTTCTATTTTTCAAGAAATAATCACACAAAAAGGATTAAATGTATATTATCTTACTCTGGAGTGGAAATAGAACCAAGTACAACTGAGTATATTTTTACATTTTCTCCCATGAAAACCTGCTGAAGCTCATCTTTCACAACCGCAGGTCACCAGCACTTTATAGTCCTGAAGTGAGTAAGGGAGCATTTACAAGGTGCGTGACCTGGACAGCTGTAACATTCGACCAAGATTATCGTCGTCTACTTCACAGGATATGTGACGTACTGCAGTGTTAAGATACAGGATGGGTTCAGCATAGTGGGATGTAAAACTCACTACAAATCCAATATTAAACAAAAGTTTGACCGAAGAACAGGAATAAAATCACAATATATAAACAAAGAATCATTAAAAGTCCAGAAATTGAGATTTCCACATTCTAGAGGTTGTAGTAGGGGGGTGTAAGACTCACCTGAAGTGCAATATTACATTACATTACTGTATGAATAAAGTAGTAAATGTCATTTATTTATTTTTTTAGCATATATTTTATTCATGATTGTTAATGATATACTTTTTAAATGCGTGATTAAACTCATTGTACCACATAGCGTTAGCCTTAGCAACTACAGAAAAATGACTTTGAAGTCAAGTGTATTTTTTTTAATGCTAATCTTTCTTTCTGCAAACAAACTGAAATGAAACTCAGCAATTTTTTATTTGCACTATATCATACACCATTCTTTCTAATAAAGACACAACTCAGTTTAATAAAGTCAGCGTAATAAAATATAATCAACATAAGCATCACTGCATCACACGTGCCATCACGAGTTCACATTACACTTGCTCTAATGGAAGCAGATACTGTACCTACTGTTAACGAGTAGTTACCTTAAACATGGTTAAAATGCCTAAATAAATAAATATCATTCAATTTGGAGTTCAAATTTACCTTAGGAAAAAAAGAGTTATACTTTCTTTTGACTTTTTTTTTTTGCTTTTTCGGTTCAGGCACCTCTTTAAACGTATCATTTTAGAACTGATATTAGCAAAAAACCCAAGCACTACCCAATCCTAGTCTTCAGTATATTCAGGTTTTGCTCCATGATGAATATGGAATTAAATTGATTAAATTGGCAGGGCTGATGCCGAAGCCTGCTTTATAACCTGTTATAACTCTGATATAAAGTGTATTTGCCATAGAATAAACTCTAACAATCTCATTTCATCTCCTCCAAATTGGACACGTGAGCTGCAGTGTCTTGCAAAAGTATTCATCCCCCTTGGTGTTTGTCCGGTTTTGTTACGTTACAAGCTGGAATTAAAATGGATTTTTGGAGGGTTAGCACCATTTGATTTACACAGCATGCCTACCACTTTAAAGATGAAAATTGTTGTTTTATTGTAAACTGTGGGTGGTAAAAGAGAGCAACTGGACTTGCTTGAAGACTTGCTTCAAGCAAGTCCAGTTGCTCTCTTTTACCACCCACAGTTTACTATGACCTGGATGACTGAGAATCTTCACAGACACGTTGTTTTATTGTGACACAAGCAATAAGATGAAAAAACAGAAATCTGGAGTGTGCAGAGGTATTCACCCCCTTTTGTATGAAACCCCTAAATAAGAGCTGGTCCAACCAGTTCACTTCATAAGTCACATAATTAGTTGATTAAGATCCACCTGTGTGCAATCAGTGTCACATGATCGGTCACATGACGTCTGTATAAATCAGCCTGTTCTGGAAGGACCCTGACTCTGCAACACTAGTATAGATCAGAGTTGGGTTATTAAAAAAAAAAATATCCCAAACTTTGAATATCCCAGGGAGCACCATTAAATCCATTATAGCAAAATGGAAAGAATATGGCAGCACGACAAACCTGACAAGAGAAGGCCACCCACCAAAACTCACAGCCCGGGCAAGGAGGGCATTAATCAGAGATGCAACAAAGACACCAAAGATAACACTGAAGGAGCTGCAAAGATCCACAGCGCAGATGGGAATATTTGTCCATAGGACCACTTTAAGCCATACACTCCACAGAGTGGGGCTTTATGGAGGAGTGGCCAGAAAAAAAAAGCCATTGCTGAAAGAAAAAAATAAGAAAATACGTTTGGAGTTTGCTCAACAGTATGTGGCAGACTCCCCAAACACATGGATGAAGATTCTCTGGTCAAATGAGACTAAAATTGATCTTTTTGGCCATCATGGGAAATGCCATGTGTGGCGTAAACCCAACACCCTGAGAACACCATTCCTCCAGTGAAGCATGGTGGTGGCAGCATCATGCTGTGGGGATATTTTTCATCTGCAGGGACAGGAAAGCTGGTCAGGACTGAAGGAAAGATGGATGGCACTAAATACAGGGCAGTTCTGGAGGAAAACCTGTTTGAGTCAGACAGAGGTTTGAGACTGGGACGAAGGTTCACATTCCAACAGGAAAATGACCTTAAACATACTGCTAAAGTGACACTGGAGTGGTTTAAAAGGAAACATTTAAATGTCTTGGAATGGTCTAATCAAAGCCCAAACCGCAATCCAATTGAGAATCTGTGGCATAACTTGAAGATTGCTGTACGCCAAAGCAACCCATCTAACTTGAAGGAGTTGGAGCAGTTTTGCCTTGAGGAATGGGCAAAAATCCCAGTGGCTAGAAGTGCTAAGCTAATAGAGACATACCCCTAGAGACTTGCAGCTGTAATTGCAGCAAAAGGTTGCTCTACAAAGTACTGACTTTGGGGGGTGAATACCTATGCACACCCCAGATTTCTGGGTTGTTGTTTTTTTTCCATCTTAATTGTTTGTGTCACAATAAAACAACAATTTTCACATTTAAAGTGGTAGGTATGTTGTGTAAATGGAATGGTGCTAACTCCCAAAACTCTTATAATTCCAGCTTGTGATGCGACAAAACGGGACAAACGCCAAGGGGGATGAATACTTTTGCAAGACACTGTATTTCTGCATCAAGTGTGTGACATTGCAGCAAAGACGATGCGGAGGACAGGAGTGTATGTGTACGTGTGTGTGTGTGTGAGAGAGTGTGTTAACCCATTCTTCTCTGATAAACTCTCAGACTCACATAAAAATACATCCTGTACTTAGATATTACAATCCAAACAATCTGTAAATACAGATTGTGCTTTCTTCTTCTTCTTCTTCTTCTTCTTCTTCTTCTTATTATTATTATTATTATTATTATTATTATTATTATTAATAATAATAATAATAATACCATCATCCCGGACACATTAGTTAGCAAACTGTCTGACCTACAAATCCCCTCCCCCACCTGTGCCTGGATAAAAGACTTCCTCACCAACCGGTCACAATCTGTCAGACTTGGCCCCCACCTCTCCTCCACCCTCACACTCAGCACAGGCTCTCCACAGGGCTGTGTACTGAGCCCTCTACTCTATGCACTTTACACATACGACTGCACTCCGTCCCACCCCACCAACAACAACATGAAGTTCGTGGATGATACCACTGTGATTGGGCTCATCTCTGATGGAGCTGAGACTGCATACAGAGACGAAGGGGAAAAATTGACCGCCTGGTGCTCAGGAAACAACCTCTTAACAAAAAACAAAGGAACTCATCATTGGCTTCAGGAAGAGCAGAACAGACCCTGCCCCTCTCTTCATCAGCGGAGAATGTGTGGAAATGGTTAGTTCATTCAAGTTCCTGGGCACCTACATCTCTGCCAACCTTTCCTGGACTATTAACACCATAGCTGTCGTGAAAAAGGCACAGCAGCGGCTGTACTTCCTGTGTGCGCTCAGGAAACACAACCTGGAAAAGAAGCTGCTGCTGGCTTTCTGCCGCTCCAGTGTGGAGACTGCTCACATAATGTTTGTGTGGTATGCAGGCTGCACAGCAAAGGACGGAAAAGCCCTACAGAGAGTATTAGATACGGCACAAAAAAAAATCATCAGCTGCTCTCTGCCCTCCCTAGATGATATCTCCAGGTCCCACTGCCTCGGAAGGGTGGATTCAATAACCTCAGACCCCTCATATCCATATCCATCACCTGCTTAACCTGTTGCTCTCTGAGAAGCTCTACAGGTCAAGAAGAAGAAGAAGAAGCCAAGTCAAGCAGTCTTTTTGTCACATGTACACTCAAGCATAGACTTAACCCTCTATGGTATGGTGTTACATTCAGGCAACATTACAAGTTTTTTTTACCCATTGCGATTATAATGTGTACCATAGAGGGTTAAGCACACAGTGAAATTTAACCTCTGCATTTAACCCATCTGAAGCAGTGAACACACACATGCGCACATACACAAGTGAACAATGAGCACACACACATACCCAGCTATGCTACAGCACCCGGGGAGCAGTTGGAGGTTGGTGCCTCTTGCTCAAGGGCACTTCAGCCCAAGGCCGTCCCATGTTAACCTAAGCACATGTCTTTGGACTGTGGGGGAAACCGGAGCACCCAGAGGAAACCCACACAGGGAGAACATGCAAACTCCATGCAGAAAGGCCCCCGTCAGCCGCTGGGCTCGAACCCAGAACCTTCTTGCTGTGAGGTGATAGTGCTAACCACTACATCACTGTGCCATCCAATCAAATCCCACATCACCAGGTTTTGTAACAGTTTCTTCCCCTGGGCCATACATACCATAAACAAATCACTGACACCCCCCCCCCCCCCCCAAACACACACGAACACACACGCACGCACACACACACACGCACTCCTTCACCTGTTCCAAGGACTATTGCACCATTTTAAGAACTTTTTTATTATTGAAAGTTTTAACTCGTATTGCGCATTTTGAAAATACTGGGGTTTTTTATATGTGGTGTTCTATTTACTTATTTTACTATTGTTTTTATTTATTATATTATTTGTTTCTGTACACTTTTCTGGGTAGAGCTCCCACAATTTCGTTGTACCCTACTGTGCAATGACAATAAAAGTATATTCTGTTATTATTATTATTTTAGTAGTTTGAAGCTGGCAGCACGGTGGTGTAGTGGTTAGCACTGTTGCCTCACAGCAAGAAGGTTCTGGGTTCGAGCCCAGTGGCCGGCGAGGGCCTTTCTGTGTGGCGTTTGCATGTTCTCCCCGTGTCCGCGTGGGTTTCCTCCGGGTGCTCCGGTTTCCCCCACAGTCCAAAGACATGCAGGTTAGGTTAACTGGTGACTCTAAATTGACTGTAGGTGTGAATGTGAGTGTGAATGGTTGTTTGTCTCTATGTGTCAGCCCTGTGATGACCTGGCGACTTGTCCATGTGTACCCCGCCTCTCACCCATAGTCAGCTGGGATAGGCTTCAGCTTGCCCACGACCCTGCGCAGGATAAGTGGTTATGGATAATGGACGGATTGATGGATAGTTTGAAGCCCAGGCTTATAGTAAAAGTGAGATTTATCCTCTCATGTCTATAGTCAAAAAGTCTCTCCTGTGCCAGTCTCCCATCCCAGTACTAATCGGGCCCTTGAGGCACATTAGGCAGCACCGATCTCCGTTTCAGTAGCCCTCAGCCTCTCCTCTATTTCATAGCTAGGGTTACAGTGAGGTCCAGGTCCTCTGGTAACCGCGAGAGTTTGACTCCCTGCTCACATCTGTATTGCGACGCCTCACCTGATGGCAGTAGGTACCATTGTTATGATGGTCTTTGGTTTCCGACCATGAGTAGAACTCACGATCTGCCAGTCAAGCAGCGGACACACTAATCACTCGGCCAACTCACAGTCTTCTGTCTATAAATGAATAATCATTTCTGTGGAGCAGGACAGAGAGGGAGACAGAGAGAGAAAGACAGACTGAGGCTTTGTGTTACATCCGAGACTTTAATAAGTAAAAAGCTGCAGGATCGAGTGAGCAGTTAGGATGAATTAGCAGAAGCACTGCTCGTCCCTGATATGCTGTCTTTGTGTGAAGAGTGTGAGCTGAGTTTAGTCAGCTGGTGTGTGTGTGTGTGTGTGTGTGTGTGTGTGTGTGTGTGTGTGTGTGTGTGTGTGTGTGTGTGTGTCACAGAGATGAGCAGGAAGAAAAGCCATGACTATGTGAAGCTCAGACAGAAGAAATGTGTTTATTGTCAGAGAGAACACAGTCAGATTCACCTGTATGACTCTGGTGCTGAACTGAGTGTGTACTGGATGTTTTTATTATAAATATTAGATTAGTTTACTGTTGCTGTGGTGAGTTTGGGTGGGACACACCACTATCTGTCATGTCCTGCTGCTGGCTGATAACAGTGTGTGTGTGTGTGTGTGTGTGTGTGTGTGTGTGTGTGTGTGTGTGTGTGAGGAGAGACCCATGCTGTGCTATTAAAACCTTGAACGTGTCATTTTCTCAGTCATAAAATCAGTCCTGGAGGCAGGTGAGAGCATCACTCTGATGAGGACAGAAATTAAAGTCTAAATATCATGATGTTCTGAGATCACGACTAAAACATATGGCGCTGATGTAAATCTACTTTCGAGACACCTGATGTCCTCAAACAGACTCAGTCCTCAGTTTGATCCTCATGTCGCAGTGTTTTCAGTTTCTCTGGAGAATCCAACCATACATGGATCTCTACGTGCTGATTGGTCAGTGTTTTGTCTCCCTGACAACCCTGTCTGTAAGCAGAGGCCTGTGTGGCGTGGCCTGTTTGCATATTCAAATGAGAAATGTGAACATCAGTGCTTGTATCCAAATTGCTTAAATGCTGCCGTGTCGTACGCTGTGTGTGTGTCCTATACGAGTTGCATCCATTTCTCTGCGTTTCTTTTACCAGAATTTCAATCCCAGAAAACAAAACCATGTTAAAAACTAAGGAAACAGGATTTATGTGCAGCGTACAACTCAGAGGCTGGAAGTGCTCTACATTAACAGATTTAAAGTATTACCTCTGTGTTGAACAAACAGAAAGATTAAAGGGGAATTATTGGTGATATAAACCATGTCAGATGACCAGCTGGCTTTCGCTCTGCAGTCTGATTCTTTTATTCTGTAAAGGCAGAGGGAATTGTGAAATTTGTAAAGCAGAAGCTGAAATGTTTTGTGTGTGTGTGTGTGTGTGTGTGTGTCAGTGTTTCTGCTTTGTTCTTTTCCTCGACACACAGCCGCGTCTCTTTTTTTTTTTTTTTTCCCTCTAACATGGGACGTTTTTGGTTTTCTCATACTATATGTTTGAAACTCATTAATTATGTTTTCTGTGTGTGATTTTCACCTACTTGCAGCTCTACAATGCTGACCTTTGACCTCTTCAGTTCTAACCCTGAAGCCGTGAAACAGCAGCAGAGCATTATGGGTCACAGTAGCAGCAGCTGGACAGACGAACATGTGGAAGAACAGATTCCTGAGGAGAAGAGCAAGCCCATAAAGCTTGGATGAATGGTTTTAGATCATACATCATATCAGATCTCATTTATATTCTGCATTAAAAACTTTTTCTGGACAGAAGTTCAATTATATTTTTATTTAGATTGTAGTTAAAAATCATGCAGCAATTTATACCAAAAAAATCTTATAAATGGAAGATCATGTTGCTCACAAAACTCAATCACTCAGGGCGCCTTTAAACCCCACCCACACGCTGGCCGTTCAGGACTGGCTTGGGGTCCGACGCCCTCTGTGACCCCGTGACCCCCACCATGGCCAGTGGGAAAGCATCAATTGGCCCAACAAATGAGAGCCTCGTACCTGAACGTCCTTCCTCTCCAGAACCTTCTGCATCCTGTGACCTAGATCCCAAACATGAACAAAGATCTCACCCGAACTCTTTGACTAAAGCTCCAGCTGCTCCTCCACCTCCACCTCTGCCTCCTCCACCTCCACCCTACGCCCCAACCACACCCGCTCCTCCACATGGCTCACGCAAGAAACGGCGAGTTCGCAGCTTCTACTGGAAGCCCATTCCGGAGGAGAAGGTCCGCGGCAAACCCAACATATGGACGCTGGCCGTGAGACAGCAACACTACCAGATCGACGTGAGGAGTGTGGAGGAGCTGTTTGGCCAGCAGGAGGCACCGCAAACGCAGAGCTCCAACCGTAACCCTCGAATAGGAACGGGCAGAGGTCCTTTCAAGGAGAGCAAAGATGAGGTGAGCGTGTGCATTGTCAGAGAAATCCTCCTCCGATAAACTGCCATTTATTCACATCAATTTATGATCTAATCTATCGTCTGATCTAATATATAATCTAATAAAGCTCATGTATGATATCTGACATGAAACTCCTCCTTATGTAAAAGCCACATCTTGTTCTGGACTTATTCAGGAGTTTTAATCATGAATAAAGTCAGAGTTGAAACAGAGAGATAGCATTATTGTTTAGAAGAAAAACATTCGTGTACAGTGTAATGTGTGAACAGCAAACAGACACGCCCTGTGTCCGAAATCGCTCACTACTCACTATACAGTGGACTATATAGTGAGTTCACCATTTTGTAGTGCTGTCTGAATGTATAGTGAGAATTATTACACCCTATATAGTGCACTCAATGTATCCCACAATGCACCGTGAAAAGTAGTGGAGAACCGATGGTCACTAACCAAGCAATATATTGCTGGGTTTCACGTGATGTCACATCCACCTCATTAGTTATTCAAAACTTTAGCTGGTGGTCTACCGAAGCTCAGTTGACAAAGCTTTTGTACGGAGAAGGTGCATTGCTCGCATGAAAAATGCCTTACGCTTGCGTTGTTTTAGGTTGTTCGAATCGATCAAACCATGAAACTGATAAGTTTCTTCAGGGTTCCCTGTGAACTAATTAAAAAGGGTGAACGAACACAGGATTTCACAAAAAGACGTCGAGAAAGGCGGCTTTTGAAGCTCTCACTGAAATCGAAAGGAGCTAAGTCGAAGCATGCTAGAGTTTGCAGTGATCACTTGGCAAAAGGTTTGTATCTCCCCCTCAGCTGTCCTTAGTATTTTCTAAGTACTTTTATTGCTATGTGTTGTTATTTTACAATACTTTCTTAGTCACGAAGCGCTAAAGTCCCCAGCTGTTTCTTTGTTTACTCCTCACAAAGTCCATATGCATGAAGGTCGCAACAAAATTCTTACCCAGCCATACAGTTACAATGCGCTGTGATCGCTTCTCTGTCTTATTTAACTAAGATCCAGGTCTTTAAAGGGGTTTCTGATGATCTTTGTGAATGATTGATTTACCTGAGAGATGAGGGCCAACACAAGTGAGAATCAAGTGAACCGTTGTTTGTTTACACTTCAATTTGCAGTGCTTTGTTGTAAAGATGTGAACGAAAAGCTAAAAAAAAAAACTTACACAGGCAAAAACAATACAGGATTCATTCGGCAGCGACTTGATACCGAGGTCCTTTACCCAGCCACATACAAAACAATTGTAAGCCTCCATACTCTTCCACGCTTTCATCTGTTTTGTGGTGGAGAAGGATGTCTGCAATACCAGATAGTTCGAGATGTCGGGGAACTCGACTGAAGGATAGTTTTCGAGATCGTATGACAAATCCTTCTTTCCCAGACTGCAGGGGTCGATTCCATTGCACATAGCAATCTTCTGAATACAGTGCCTTGAAAAAGTATTCATACCCCTTGAACTTTTTCACATTTTTCCACCTTACAACCACGAACTTAAAAGTTTTTTATTGAGATTTTATGTGATAGACCAACACAGAGTAACACAATTGTGAAGTGAAACGAAAATGATAAATGGTCTTCAAAATTTTAAACAAATAAAAATCTGAAAAATGTGATGTGCATTAGTATTCAGCCCCCCTGCGTCAATACTTTGTAGAGCCACCTTTTGCTGCAATTACAGCTGCAAGTCTTTTGTGGTATGTCTCTACCAGCTTTGCACATCTAGACACTGAAACTTTTGCCCATTCTTCTTTGCAAAATAGCTCAAGCTCAGCCAGATCGGATGGAGAGCGTCTGTGAACAGCAATTTTCAAGTCTTGCCACAGATGCTCAATGGGATTAAGGTCTGGACTTTGACTGGGCCATTCTAACACATGAATATTCTTTGATCTAAACCATTCCATTGTAGCTCTGGCTGTATGTTTAGGGTCATTGTCTTGCTGGAAGGTGAATCTCCTTCCCAATCTCAAGTCTTTTGCAGCTTCCAACAGGTTTTCTTCCAGGATTGCCCTGTATTTAGCTCCATCCATCTTCCCATCAACTCTGACCAGCTTCCCTGTCCTTGCTGAAGAAAAGCATCCCCATAGCATGATGCTGCCATCACCATGTTTCACAGTGGGGATGGCGTGTGCAGGGTGATGAGCAGTGTTAGTTTTCTACCACACATAGCGCTTTGCATTTAGGCCAAAAAGTTCAACTTTGGTCTCATCTGACCAAAGCACCTTCTTCCACATGTTTGCTGTGTCCCCTACATGGCTTCTGGCAAACTGCAAACAGGACTTCTTATGCCTGTCTTTCAACAATGGTTTTCTTCTTGACACTCTTCCAAAAAGGCCAGATTTGTGGAGTGTACGACTTATAGTTGTCCTGTGCACAGATTCTCCCACCTGAGCTGTGGATTTCTGCAGCTCCTCCAGAGTGATCATGGGCCTCTTGGCTGCTTCTCTGACCAGTGCTCTCCTTGCTCGCTCTGTCAGTTTAGGTGGATGGCCATGTCTTGGTAGGTTTGCAGTTGTGCCATACTTTTTCCATTTTTGAATGACGGATTGAACAGTGCTTCTTGAGATGTTCAGAGCTTGGGATATTTTTTATAACCTAACCCTGCTTTAAACTTCTCCAGAACTTTATCCCTGACCTGTCTGGTGAGTTCTTTGGTCTTCATGATGCTGTTTGTTCTTCAGTGTTCTCTAACAAACCACTGAGGCCTTCACAGAACAAGTGTATTTATGCTGAGAGTAAATTACACACAGTAGGACTCTTAACTAATTAGATGACTTCTGAAGGCAATTCAACTGGATTGTATTTAGAGGTATCCAAGTACAGGGGGCTGAATACTAATGCACACCACATTTTTTTCAGATTTTTATTTGTTTAAAATTTTGAAGACCATTTATCATTTTCGTTTCACTTCACAATTATGTGCTACTCTGTGTTGGTCTATCACATAAAATCTCAATAAAAAACTTTTAAGTTCGTGGTTGTAAGGTGGAAAAATGTGAAAAAGTTCAAGGGGTATGAATACTTTTTCAAGGCACTGTATATCTAAAGCCAGCAGTGGCCTCTAGATTGAGCATACTCCAAGTTATCGCTAGCTGTTTGCGCTACGACAGCCGTTTAGACCACCAGCTATTTCACTTCCGGTAAAACCGCTAAGAGAAGTCACGTGACCTGAAACCCAGCAACACCATCATGCATTGCGGTCACGCTGAAATAAAAAGTGTGTTGGGATGAATGGATGGAGGAAGAAACACATTGTAAACGGACATTCAAGTACAGTTAAAAATAGTAAGAGAATAGAAAATAAGCTAAAATAGAATAAGACAGATAAAATGCAAGAATAAAAGTTACAGTGCAGAGCAAAGAATTCATCAAAAGCCTCAAATTTGATTTAATAAAATGCAGCGGCAAAGAAGAAAGTATTCAGCCTTGATTTAAAAGAATTGAAAGATGCAGCAGACACAAAGTGCTTTGTATTTATTAATGTGGGAAATATGCTCAGTATAATGTGTATTTATCACAAAAATGCATGCATGTATTTATTATATTGAAAACCCACCAGCCGACTGATCTGGCACGTTTTAATTGTATGACAGTAATGACGTAAATAACGGCACGGCAGAGTAGTGTCCAAAAGTGTTTTTTCATTTTATCACTGAGCTCACCGTACAGTCCTCTATATAGAATTCCCTAGATAGTGAGTAGTGAATGAGTGTGATTTCAGACACAGGGATGGAGTGTGTGTGTGAGAGAGAGAATGTTCTCGCTCATACTCTGGTAGCTGTAAATAAATCATTTAAAACTTTAATGCACGTGTGTGAATGCTCTCAGCGTGGCTTTAATCAGGACTCTGAGTTCAGACATTTTGTTGAGAACAGTTCTGCATTTTATTGTTTCTGGGTCACGACAGGTTTTTTTTTTTTTCTCAGATCTCTCAGGATTAAAGAAATTCCTCACTATAACAGTGTGACCTAGTTTTAGCCAAAGACTAAATGAATAATTAATTCACACAAACACCATGTAGAACGTCGTCAGCATCCATCATGTCCAGCATATCTCTATACCAGGGGGTATTTAATAGGCGAACTCCAGTCCAATTCCAAATCCAATTTAATCCAGACCAAGCCCTAAATCTGCATGCTAATTGAAT
>NC_083571.1:74518887-74611387 GCF_027579695.1 Neoarius graeffei
GGGGTTCAAGCTCTCCTCACTCCTCTCACTAGCGGATACTAAAGCCAACAAGCCAGGCATGAACCTACTCCATTTCGTGGCTTTGGTAAGTGTTTGTTTTGGTGAAGTTCCCTTTGATTGTTACCTCAAATTTCCTCTTATTTCATATTTCCCCTCTCAAACAGGAAGCACAGAAGAAAGATGAGAATCTGTTGAAATTCCCAGAGAAGCTAACGCATGTACAGAGCGCTGCAAGGTAACGTACTTCCTTATTGAACCCTGAATGTGGCATAAGATCTGCACTGATCTCCTCATCACCACTGCATATTGTAGAACCCCAATTCCAAAAAAGTTGTGATGCTATGTAAAACGTAAATAAAAACAGAATGCGATGATTTGCAAATCATGGAAATCCTGTATTTCATTGAGAATAGTACAGAGGCAACATATCAGATTTTGAAAGGGAGAAATTTTATTGTGTTTTGAAAAAAAATATGCTCATTTTGAATTTAGTGGCAGCGAAATGTTTTAAAAAAGTTGGGACGGGGTAACAAAAGACTGGGAATGTTGTGTATTGTTAAAAAAAAACTAATTATGCTAATTGTCAACAGGTCGGCAACCTGATTGAGTATAAAAAGAGCATCCCAAAGAGGCGGAGTCTCTCAGAAGTAAAGATGGGGAGGGGTTCACTGCTCTGTGAAAGACTGCGTAGGCAAACAGTGCAACAATTTAAGAATAATGTTCCTCAATGTAAAATTGCAAAGAATTTGGGGATCACATTATCTATGGTACATAATATCATTTAAAAGATTCAGAGAATCTGGAGAAATCTCTGTATGCAAGAGACGAGGCTGAAAACTGACATTGGATGCCTGAGATCTTCAGGCCCTTAAGCGACACTGCATTTAAAGCAGACATGATTCTGTAGTGGAAATCGCTGTATGGGCTCAGGAACACTTCAGAAAACCATCGTGTGTGAAAACAGTTCACTACTGCATCCACAAATACAAGTTAAAACCACATATAAACAATATCCAGAAACACTGCCATCATCTCTGGCCCCGAGCTCTTTTACGATGGACTGAGGTGAAGTGGAAAATTGTCCCGAAGTCTGACAAATCAAAAGTAGATATTCTTTTTAGAAATCATGGATACCACATCCTCCAGACTAATGCTGCATTCATGTGCTATGGGAAGATGATATTTTCCAGTTGGGAAGTGGTATTTACCAGTGTGTTGTGTTCACATGCTTTTGTTGTTGTTGACAAATTAAAGATGGTGGACCAGATTCAAGTTAGCAATAGTTAGTTAGCTATCGTTAGCAATAGCGTCTGCTCTGGATAGGTAAAAACAAACCATAACAACACATTTTTAAAGGAAACGGATTTCTAACGTATTATATTACACTTGTTAATGACGCAACATTGCATAGACACAAAAAACTACCCACTAGTACTAGTAAAAAAAAACTTTAGTAGCGTACAGTGCTTAACATTCAAGTGTCTTGTACCACTCGCCGCCATGTTGAAAAGGTTAAAGTTCATCTCATCTCGGCAACCCGTGTATCAAAATTTTCTACGAGTTGCCGAGTGGAAAATACCACAAGAGGGGGCGTTCATGTGTGCTTCCCATGTCGGTGTTTGGTATTTACCATAATTCCCATAGCACATGAACCCAGCATAAAGAGGAGAGGGACCATCTGGCTTGTTATCAGTGCACAGTTCAAAAGCCAGCATCTGTGATGGTATGAGGGTGCATTAGTGCACATGACATGGGTAGCTTGTACGTCTGGGAAGGCATCGTTAATGCTGAATGATATATACACGTTTCAGAGCAATATGCTGCCATCCAGACAAAACCTTTTATCAGGGAAGGACTGGCTTCTTTCAGTAAGACAACGTCAAACTGCTTTCGACACATATTAAAACTGCATGGCTTCATAGTAAAAGAGTACAGGTGCTAAACAGGCCTGCCTGCAGTCCAGACCTGTCTCCCATTTAAAACATTTGGTGCATTGTGAAGCGCAAAATACAGCAAAGGAGAATCCGAACTGTTGAGCAACTGAAATTGTATATCAGGCAAGAATGGGACAACATTTCTCTTTCAAAACTACAGCAATTGGTCTCCTCAGTTCCCAAATGTTTACAGTGTTTGTTAATAGAAGAGGTGATGCAACACAGTGGTAAACATGCCCCGTCCCAACTTTTTTGAAACGTGTTGCTGACATCAAATTGAAAATGAGCATATATTTTTTCAAAAAACCATAAACTTTCTCAGTTTCAACATTTGATATGTTGTCTTTGTACTATTTTCAATGAAATATAGGGTTTCCATGATTTGCAAATCATCACATTCTGTTTTTATTTACATTTTACACCGCATCCCAACTTTTTTGGAATTGGGGTTATAGATTAACACACTTCCTCTTTCTGTCTTGTCTTGCTTTTCTTTTCCATCCTTCTGTAGGATCTCAGTGGAAAACATTGAAGCAGAATTCTCCTCACTCAGTCTCAGGATGCAGGCTCTTGAGGAGAAGATTCAGGACGATGCCGAGTTGCTTTTGCAGTTGAATCCATTTCTGCAGGTCAGATTCCTATCATAACCTTTCTGTTATAAATCAGATCACACAACTATAATCAGCAAACATCTTCCAGATATTAAATCTTAAATACAGTTAGCATTTTATTGTATTCATCACTGATAAACAAGACAGACAGCTCAACACACTATGTTCACATGCACAAAATATTCCTACTAAGCTATTTACATTGTTAATGAAAATAAATATTCCACTACTATTCCTGTTTACATTTAGCCATGCAAACTCCGATTGTCTAGTTAGTTTCTGTATAACACAGAGGAAACTTGAGGAAAGCCTTACGTTTCAAAGAATGTGCCTAAAACCCGAATAATATTGACATATCCCGAGGAAGAAACCTTTGTCGCATGCACACTTAAGCACAGTGAAATTCATTCTCTGCATTTAACCCATCTGAAGCAGTGAACATACGCATACGCACACACAAGTGAGCAATGAGCACACACACATACCCAGAGCAGTGGACAGCTATGCTACAGCACCCGGGGAGCAGTTGGGGGTGAGGCGTCTTGCTCAAGGGCACTTCAGTCCAAGGCCACCCCATGTTAACCTAATCACATGTCTTTGGACTGTGGGGGAAACCCACGCAAACATGGGGAGAACATGCAAACTCCACACAGAAAGGCCCTCGTCGGCCACTGGGCTCAAACCCAGAACCTTCTTGCTGTGAGGCGACAGTGCTAACCATTACACCACCGTGCCGCCCGCAGGTCTTAATTAGTAAATGCTAAATTCAAAATAAGGCCGGATACGGAATGTCCAAATGCAATATGCTGTTTATACAACCCATATCAAATTCCAAATATTGTCATTTTGTGGAATATTAGTCCAGCTGGCTTTCACTGGTGGTGGAGTATTATCCAGAGGCTTGCATATGGGTGTGTATATTTCTGCTAAAGTTTAAACTTAAACCTGTAATCCCCATATGATTCATTAAATGTATTTCCTCACCTCAGTTTTATGGGCTGAGAGTGTAAACAAATTGCTGGGCTTAATTTGATATATTATACACACCCACTCCTAATGTAGTGGATGTGTGATGTCTGAGATTTCCCTGCTCATGGTTTTGTGTGTGCTGCCTAACTGTGAGATTTTATACCCAAAATTCCACTCGGATGCAGTGTTTGTGAATCTGTTTGGTCTATGACTTGTTCTTTTTGTATTAGAGTTCAACACAAACTCTTCAGGACCTGAAACAACGCAGGCTGGACCTGCGCAAGGAGGGCAGCGTTCTTATTGATTTCTTCTGTGAAGACAAAGCTACATTCAAACTCGACGAGTGCTTCAGGATCTTCCAAGACTTCTGTCTCAAGTTCGAGAAAGCTGTGAAGGTACAAACATGATGCCTGACACAAAGTCCTTCTTGTGGCCCAAAAAGTCTGTATAGAAATTCACAAAGTTCGTATTTGATTTTAACAAATCAAAATAAAAAAACACAAATTATCATTGCTGCACAACTACATGAAGTTATAGTTTCTAATTATACCCCCCGCTCTGAAGTGTGTGTGTGTGGTGGGGTGGGATACTGGTTTATTTACCTCTGTTTGTCTGTATTTCCGTCCGTCCAAAACACCCTTTTTCTCAGCAACCACAAATCATAACCATTTGGTACTTGGTACCAAACTTCAGCTTGGGGTTCTATACAATCTATACCGTTTTCAGGTCTGTCGCACATCGACTTCCTGTTTACCGACTGAATGTATTTACAAAACATATAGAGTGGATTTTGGCGCTATTTCAAGAAGCAAAATGCTATTTCAAAATGACAGTTTACCAGGATGCTTTTTGAAATACCTGGGGAGAGACACTGCTCTTTACTTCTTTCAGGGTTAATTATTTGTTGAAGTCAACATTCATAATAAGTGCCCTATTCTTTCGATTGCTTGCATTCTGATACAAGTGAAAGCGGTGGGTATACATAAGTGAGCAGTAGCTCACAGTTTATCTTGTTTTGATTCAGTGATTAATTTATCACTATCCTGTGTAATTGTTTCTCAGAAAGCTACAATGAAAAAATGGTTGTACTTGTAAAAATAATTGCATCATATTGATTTTTTTTTTATTCATCTTGTCTCCTCCTTCACTTGGTTAGGATAATGTAGACAGGGAGTTGAAGGAAGCTGCCAGACAGCAGCGCCTCCGTGAGCTGGAAGAACGGCGCATTGCCTGGGCTGCTGCCGGTGGGGATCCGAGCAGCAGTGGTAATTTTGGTCGCAGCAGCAGTGAAAATGATGTGGAAGTTCTCACCAAAGACGGCCTCCTAGACTTCTTGCTGCATCCCCGTCCTCACAGCCCCCACAGCCCACTGGGACGCTCTGCAAGCGCCCGTCGTTATCGCCACACAACAACCGAGCGTAATCTCCGTAGCTACCTGGAGCTGTTTTCTGGGTCTCCCACAGCTGACATCACTAAATTCAGCAGCCTTCCACGGTCAGGACGTCCTCACCAAAGAAGGACCATAGCCTGGCTGACCACAGCAGATGACAACAGAGAGCTGGAGCCTCAAAACAAGCTCCATCATGAGAAGCTGGCAACTTCCCCAAAGGCAGAGACTGAACCAATCAGCCCCCTGGCTAGATACTCTGTGTCGGGCTACACTAGGGAGACTGATGTTTATAGTAATAATGATCATGCAGCTGTTTCTGAAGGTATAAATTCTTCTCAGCTAGGTCACAACAGGAACTGGGTGGAGAAATCTCACGATGTTGGACACATGAACGTTAGTGTAGAAATACGCACATTGGTGTCTGGGCCTCAGCCCTTTGAGCTGTCAAATCCTAATAATAATGATGATAATAATAATAGCAGTTACACACCACAGGATAACCAAGGAGGTATCGCTGTGACAGACATAGAGAAGGAAAGAGACATTCCAAAAACACCTTTTCTAGACACCCCTCCATCCAGTAGGGGATCTGTGGGAACACCACAATCAGGGGCAGTGTATGACACCAAAATAACTTCTCTCCCGAGAGAAGAGGAGGAGGAAAACAGCACAGTCTCCTCAACAACATGTGACACACCTTTGCCTCTTGACCCCTCATCCAATAAGAAAGCTGTTCCTTACATTCTGGATTGCACTGAAACTGATTGTTCCATCATGTTAGACTTTTCAGAAATTGAGAATACCCCTATCTTTAAAGAAGGATCTCAACCTGACATAAAACCACAGGACAGCAATTTCCACAGTCTCCTTCAAGACCCAAGTTCGCTTTCTTCCAACTTTGAATCTTTGTCCACCAATGATCCATCTGTGTCAGTATCTGTTGATGAACCATTTGAAGAGAAACCAGCAGAAGATCACCCAGTTACACCATCTGTTACCACAGACGAGGCAGACAGTGACAGCAGAGAAATGGTAAAAGGTAAAAAGGTGGGTGAGAAAGCAGTGCAGATGTGTCGTCCTAAACCAGCCAACCTGAAAACTAAGACGCCATCTAAACCTGCTGCCACTCGAACGGGACGTCCTGCAAGAACCCTTACACCAACTGAGACCAGACACTTGCGCAAGGTGGTACCAATCAACAAGGCAAGTCATTCAGGCAGTAATGCTAAGAGAGTAGAGAAGTCTTTTGGGCATAAGAACACAGAACCAAGACGTCCGCTACGTGACCAGAGCATGCCTGCAAGAAAGGGTGACAGGCAGGGTAGACCAGCTCGCCATTCTAGCCTTCCTCCAGAATCCAAGGCAGAAAGAGGAACAACCACAAGTGTTGCAGGTTCTCAACGGGCTCAAGATTCCACTCCACACAGGCCTTCCATAAAGAAACCACCTGCCAAACCTGTCCGAAATATCCCCAAACCTCCAGTAGAAGAGAAAATGTGTCGCTCTACCATGAGAGCCTTGGCGCAGGCTCAGGCTGTATCTGACGCCAGTGCTCCTCCAACACCAACCCATGGCCGGAAGGCTGCCTCACCCCTGCCAAGCTTTGCTCGTAACACTGTTGCTTTCTCTTCTAGAGCCAAAAAGGACGTGGTCACACAGCCTGCACCAGGGACTCCATTGAAGAGTGCAACCTTATCAAGAACTTCCTCGCTGAAGGGGCCTTCTGGAAGTAAAGCAAACTCTGTATCTAGTGGACACTCAGCCCAGGGTGAGGATAAACCATCTGGATCTTTAAGGAAGGTTCAGAGTGTCCAGGCCTCTGGTCGAAAGAGTGGCACAACCCCACCACAGACTGGGCAGGAACAATCCCGAAAGAGTAGCAGTTTCTCCGAGAAATCATTCCTGATTAGAGACTCCACCACTGGCAGGGTTCTCAAGCCCATTTGGAAGTAGAACAGATGGACAAAATCGCACATGCTTACAATCTCACGTGCTTACATTTTTATTTTATTCATCATCTAAGACTTATCTGAATGTATCTAAAGCCTTTTACCTGTAGCTGAAGTTCTACGTATTGAGCTAGTTTTCCAAAAGAGACTAGCTGCTGTCAATATTTGACAAACAATTTTAGTGGTAGCACTCCATCCATATAAGGATGTTATTGATGGCCTTTTTAACAGCAGACATTAAATGTTGCATCATCTTCACACTTCAATCTCCATTTTCAAACACGGATCCATGGTTGTCATTTTTCTTTAATTTGTAATATAATAGTATACTTCCTGAGATGCTGAACTAATTATAGTATGACTAATTTTGAAATCTCAAACCAGATGCAAAATGCATATAAGCCCTGTACGTCAGGGTGAGGCACTCTGTTCAGGAGAGTTTAATGAATTTCCTGAACTAACGCACTTGTTAAACCTGGTTCAGTATTTGTAAGTCAGGTTCAGTCATAAAGCATTTCCACTGAACTATGCAACCCAAGTACCAGTGCTGAATATGGTTACCTTTCTTGTCTAGGTGCCACCCAAGCTAAGGTGAGGAATGTGGGTGGGGCTAAAAGTAATGCAGTGCATCGACTGGTCACAGAATTAACCTTATTAATGTCCCTGGCTATAGTACAACAATCTAGAATTAGGGTTAGGTAAGTAGTGCAGCAACCGTCATGAACGATTTTATTTTGCTGTTGAAAGTTTTTGTTTTATCAGACTGAAAAGGCAACACAGTTTTGTCCAGCAATTTCATATTTCAGTTTTGTTTTCAATCATTATTAAAAATATTTTTTTTCTTATTGCTATTTAACTTCATTTCAATGTCCTACCACTGATCAGAGTAAAATCCACCATCTAGAATTCAGTCCAAATCCTAAAAGTATTCTTTTCTTTTTTTTATTGTTTTCCTTTTTTTTGTGCCTTCCACAGACATTATGGAGCACAACACCCTAATTAATGCTCTACATGTGTCGCCTAGAACACTGTCCAAGATTCAGCCAAATAAAGTTCACTAAAGATTAAAGTATTGGCACTCCTGCCTGTATTTACATTCTGTATTTTCACTAAATATTTCACACTGGTGTTTAGTTGTGTGTGCTGCGATTAAAATAAAACCTCTCTGTCTATACTTAGTGTGTATACATAGTATGTATTGGTAATGTGTATGCGTAGTGTCTAGGCATAGTGTGGATGCGTAATAATGGGAAACATGCACTAGCCCAGGAGAGTAGACCAGAGGGTATTCCACAAAGTGAACTAACTCAGTAAACCCCAGGCTAACTTCAACAAACCTGGCTGTCTTCTATCAATTTTGTTTCCACAAAAGAAGCTCATCATAAGCCCCGCTGAGTTACTATGGCAAAATGTTATTTTGGACAAACCTGCTGCATGTCAGTTTAGTTTTGAAGCCGAGTTTAGCTTGATGAATTCCATTGCCTAAGCCTTGTGCTTTTATCGTCTGGATATCTATATCTTGTGACAATTTGAATTTCCAACTGGTCGAAGTTTTCTTGCCATTAATAAAACAAAAGAAAAGAAAGAATAAAATATATTTTTTCTGATATCCTGCCTGTGAAGGAAGAATGCTTCAATCTAAAAACCATGGCTTATGCACATCAGGAATCACATGAGAACCATTTTAATAATAATGACATGTTTGTTGACCTTGGATGCACATTTTCATTAGCTTTACTGATTTTCATTCTCAGTGACAGGTTTAAAACCTTATTGATTTGTAGCATTCTTATTCGTGGCATCGATAACTCACATTTCAATAAGAGGATATTTAAAAATCTTCTCCAAATCCATCGTCAGTATATTCTGACATCGCATAAACACAGTAGACTCCATAAAATAGACCACACATGAAGATCTTGGTCTGAGTAACATTCTGGAATTAATTTCTTACAGCAATAATAACAATAACACGGTTTAGGAAAATCTTCAATATTTTCCAAATGCAAAAGATTAAGTAAAAGTCAGAATTTAAAAAAAAAAAATTGTAAATTTCTATGAACACCATACACGAAATAAAAGTCTGGCCTTAAATTACAGTCATAAATAAATAGAAATAAAATTATAAATAACTCCTCAGTTCTGTGACTTAGTCATAGTCTACTATTTGTTTTTACTTGAGATCAAATTTGTAATAAACAATTTTGAAAATGGAACCAATTTAAATGGTCTTATAGTTTGTTTTAATTATATTTTCGTACATATTTATTCTGTTGTATATTTCTGGACACGCTGGTTCTCGACATTTGTTGCTTGCCGAGGTGTTGCTTTTATTTGCAGTAATGTTTTAATACTCGTCATATAAGTGTTTAATTTATAATTCTAAATTATAATTATTAGCGTCAGTTGGAGTGAATAAAGCTACTTGCTTCTTCTTCTGATTTCGGCTGTTCCAATTAGGGGTTGCCACAGATCTGTTCCGCATATTTGATTTGGCGTAGGTTTTACCCTTTACCCTCCCTAATCTATCCGGGCTTGGGACTGGCGCCAAGTATGCACTGGCTTGTGCAACCCCAGTGGCTGGGTATTTTGCTTAATCTGCATGTCTGAACTGTGAGAGGAAACCGGAGCACCCGGAGGAAACCCACGCAGACATGGGGAGAACATGCAAACTCCACACAGAAAGGCCCCTGTTCGAACCCGGAACCTTCTTGCTGTGAGGCGACAATGAAAACCCCTGCACCACCGTGCCGACCAATAAATAAAGCTGCTTGCTCATATCAGTATACCTTCACTCCACTGTTAGGGCTGATTTAAATATCACAGAAAACCTCCCTGCATTCAGTTTGTTGTGGATCTCAGTGTTCAGTGGAAAAGCTTTAGCTTTACAAGTGTGTTAGAGCGGGCGAGTGGACTCCAGGACCAGGGTATGTACCCTGCTGTGTCGTGTCTCAGTGAAGTGCGATGACTTAAACGTGTTCTGTGCATGACAGATATTTATAATTAGTACATTTAAAATGCATAGGAATGTTCAGATCCACACTAGTGTTGTAATCTGAATTCAGGACTTCAGTGCTGTCTACAGAAAAGCTGAACATGTTTAATGGCTGCTGTATTGCTTTTAATCCAGGATCTGAGCTGCTACATGATGCTGTTTTGCTGCTGTTAATACTGTATTTGTGTCTCTGTGGGATGATATTGTTAGCGTCTTCTTTGCAAAGCCATATTTTTTAATCAGGAGTGGCAAAACCTGGTGCTTGAGGGTCACCATGAAGAAATTCCGCTTACTCTGAATAATTTACACTTCTTGTTTTAGTGTAGAATGACGATAGAATGCTACAAAATGTGAAATAATTAATATTTTTGTTTGCTAACTTTAAAAAAAAATCCTCAAAGTTGAAATTACTTATTGTGATCAAGCTCTGATATTATAATTATTATAAAAATCAGGATATTATTTCTACCTCTAAAATTATGTTTCGACACCTCTGAATTGTTTTCCTGATCAAGTGAATCCTGGGATTTTTCCTGTATTTTGCGGTTGATGCCTTTTCTTAGAATGGCTCGTGTGTGTGTGTGTACAGAGCTTGTGTAATTGGCTGACATGCTTCCAGACTTCCATGGTGTCATGGAGAAGCGGTACAATGGAATGATTCTCCAGCTTCAGTTATCTGCCTGCCACGTATCCCTGCTGTAGATTTCAGAATCCTGCTGCACGTTGTTTTTGTTCCAGTTCAGCATGATTTTACATCAGTGTGCTTTCTTTTTTTATTCGTTTGCTTGACTTTTCTATTTTAAATGTTCTGCCTGATTTTTCGCCTGTAATTGTGTAATAACAATCAATACAAGATAAATAATTAAAATGATCATGTCCACTGGCTGTAAACATTTATCTACTTTTTCAGGTTTAATACAGAGTCCATCCATCTATTATCTGTAGCTGCTTATCCTGTGCAGGGTCGCAGGCAAGCTGGAGCCTATCCCAGCTGACTATGGGCGAGAGGCAGGGTACACCCTGGACAAGTCGCCAGGTCATTGCAGGGCTGACACGTAGACACAGACAACCATTCACAACTACAGTCAATTTAGAGCCACCAATTAGCCTAACCTGCATGTCTTTGGACTGTGGGGGAAACCCACGCAGACATGGGGAGAACATGCAAACTCCACACCGAAAGGCCCTCATCAGCCGCTGGGCTCGAACCCAGGACCTTCTTGCTGTGAGGCAACAGTGCTAACCACCACGCTTCCCCCTTAATACAGAATACTGAATCAAAAGATTTATAAACTTGATCTAAGGCCACGCTGATGTCTGTACCACCACAACCAGCAGCTTCAGGCCTGCATTTTATAAACACTAAAAGTAGGTTGTTTTTAAATGGGGAAATCATCAATGGGACTTTAACACAAAAAAATGCTTTCAGTAGTTGGTGTATTTTATAATTGAGTTGGGTAACATATCCGTCAATGTCACTTAAGAATATTGTGTGAATATTATGGAAGAAAATTCCAGATTGTGGCTTTAATTTAAAAACAAATTAATCAGAGAATCTATTCTACAGGATTCCTACAGTGAAGGTCTAAAACTAATGAAGATGTTAAAGCAGTGAGATTATTCATACAAACTGGAGAACAATGCTGTGTGTGTTAGATACAATTGAAAAGTAGAACAAAAGAAAGATTTCTACGTGACTTCACCATGACAACTATGAAGGACAAGAAATATATTTAAAAGTGGTTTCTGTTGTATTTCAACTGATTGGCTAAGGCATCATCTTCAAGACTGAGATGAACCCTCAGTCCTTCACTTCATCAAAGTCCAGCGTCGTCTCCTGACCTTTACAGATTAGAAGCAGCTCAACCGGCCTGAGGTCAGCATTAAAAAGGAGCAACATGCTCATTATATAGCGCATCCACACCAGTCACAGAAAAGCCCCATGGTATTGGTTCTGTTAGTGATGCTGGCCTTTTCACAGCCACTGACTTTTATGGAAGGCATACTGGTGGACGTTATCTAAAGATGTCATGGCAACTCAGTCCAAAAGCAGCAGAACCCCCCCCCCCCCTCCCCCCCAGCTCTAAATTTCACCACTAAATATAGCACACTGAGTCAGCCACACATCTCTCCTCTGCATTAACCCTTATATTATTTTTATTATTTACAAAAATCCCACACACACAAAAAATACCTCTGTGGGATTTTTGTCTAAAAGGGAAAAAACAGTTTACTGTGTTCAAGTTGTGTCTAGTGATGTTAAGGCTCCATTTATTAATCTGTTTTGTTCTGCACCTCAACACAAATAGTGAAAAAAAACAAACTTGATGCCAACTATAACCTTTAGAAAAAGGCAAGTTATATACAGTCAGGTTCATAAGTATTTAGACAGTGACAATTTTGGTAATGTCTCTGTACACCATCACAATGGATTTGAAATGAAGCCATCAAGATGTGATTGAGGTGTAGAGCTTCAGCTTTCATTCAAGGGTTTTAACAAAAACATTAACGGCTGAGGACTATTACAGTGGCTGTAACAGTCAAAAATGGCTGATTACAGTCATTTTTACATCATCCCTCCATTTCCACAGGCTCGAAAGTAATTGGACAAATTATATTGGTGGGGAACGCTCTTATTTCAGTGTTTTAAGGTCTTTCTTATTTTACACTTATGTTACATTTTACTGCTTACGTTCACTTGTTTTTTTTAATCTCACTAGTTTATGATCTCTATCCATATTTCACTTTCATTCTTTGAACTTATCCTATTTTACATGGTTTAATCGATGGTTTCTACTTTATAGTGTGTGTGTATAGACAGATAGAGAGAGAGAGAGAGAGAGAGAGAGAGAGAGATCTAGGTTGAATCAGATTTAAGATGATGAACACATAGATCCAAAATTTAAGATCTCTTGGTTTAATTTAAAGCCTGGTCTGATTTCAGTGCTCAGTGTGATAGAGTCACGTTAAAAATTATTTTGGTTTAAAAAAAAAATAGATGGTGAAATAAATTATTCTAAAAATGTATTCTAAAGGCAGTGGTTTATGTTCTGTTAGAGACCATCGGCGTCGCCAGGGGTATTTTACTGGGGCACGTGCCCCAGTATAGATCTGTAGTGCCCCAGTAAAAAAAATCCAGTGACGAAACGCTCTGAATTTTAAACTTGGGAATAGCTGCAATTTAATTAATTCATAACGTGGGGTAGGCTAACCGATGCGCGAAGAAGACCATCTACAATGCTTTTACATTGGTAGTTTTGGCTGGCCTCGCGCACACTAAGCAATGTGAAAAAAGTGTGCGCGTGACATGAGTAACATCTTGGTTGCTATGGGGACCGCAGACTCCAGCAGCCCTCAGATGCAATGAAATTCAGAGCAGGGGAAACCATCTCTCCGTGTTTTTCAACTGTTTACAGGTTAGTAGACAGTAATTCCACTGTCATTTTTGTAACACACACACACACACACACACACACACACACAGAGTGGTGCTTTTAGAGGCTTTTGGATTGTGTTTAGAGATGTTCAATGCTGAAAATGCGTGTGCTTACAAAGATATGTTTGGTGATTTAAAAGGTATCAAGTGTGAATACTGTTGGCCATTAAGTACTCTTGGTTGAGTTTAAAAACTCGGCGGTGTTGTATTGTATGTTAATATGTTCTTTTACAATATTACCAACAGTATAAGTATTACATTGCTATTATCACAAATGTTGCAAATATTCATACTGTTATTATTAAATGATTGACCTGGATTCAGTGTCCTCGTAATCATTTTGAGTTTTACAGCTCTAGTGACTAGTTTTAAGCAGGCCGTTTCTAAATATAAATATCAATATATAAATATATATTACATAAAATATAATATATATTACATAAAATGTAATATATATTATATAAAAAATATAAATATAAATATAGTGCAAAATTTTTAGCTCGCGCGCTTCGCGCGCTCGCATACATTTCCTGTGCCCCTTTTGTGCCCCAGTATGGTCTTGGGTCTAGTGACGCCCCTGTTAGAGACTGGCGATTATTATTATTATTATTATTATTATTATTATTATTATTAAAAAGTGATCAGCAAGACATTACATTGAAGATACACAGTAAAAGATTTCACAAAGCAACAGGATTTCTAATAAATGATTCAGGAGCAGGTGAATTAAAATAAATTATTCCTGAGCGCCCTCTGCTGGAGACTGACAGAATCCAACCGGTGTTAGTAATTACCAGTCATACACACCGCCACGGTGGTGTAGTGGTTAGCGCTGTCGCCTCACAGCAAGAAGGTCCGGGTTCGAGCCCCGTTCGAGCCTTTCTGTGTGGAGTTTGCATGTTCTCCCCGTGTCCGCGTGGGTTTCCTCCGGGTGCTCCGGTTTCCCCCACAGTCCACATGCAGGTTAGGTTAACTGGTGACTCTAAATTGACCGTAGGTGTGAATGGTTGTCTGTGTCTATGTGTCAGCCCTGTGATGACCTGGCGACTTGTCCAGGGTGTACCCCGTAGTCAGCTGGGACAGGCTTCAGCTTGCCTGAGACCCTGTAGAAGGATAAAGCGGCTAGAGATAATGAGATGAGATGAGACACACCGCCTAGTGGCCAGTGTTAGTAATTGCCAACCATACACACCGCCTAGTGGCCAGTGTTATAGCCGGTAAATAAATAAAACAAAAGAGGCTCTGGCATAAGAAAATTCTACAACCCAGAAACAGATGGGAGCTCCGCTTTTAATCTATATAATATTATTATTAAAAAGGGATCAGCAAGACATTAAATTGAAGATACACAGTAAAAGATTTCACAAAGCAACAGGATTTCTAATAAATGATTCAGGAGCAGGTGAATTAAAATAAATTATTCCTGAGCGCCCTCTGCTGGAGACTGACAGAATCCAACCGGTGTTAGTAATTACCAGTCATACACACCGCCTAGCCCTGTGATGACCTGTCACCTGGCGACTTGTCCAGGGTGTACCCCGCCTCTCGCCCGTAGTCAGCTGGGATAGGCTCCAGCTTGCCTGCGACCCTGTAGAACAGGATAAAGCGGCTAGGGATAATGAGATGAGATGAAACACACCGCCTAGTGGCCAGTGTTATAGCCGGTAAATAAATAAAACAAAAGAGGCTCTGGCATAAGAAAATTCTACAACCCAGAAACAGATGGGAGCTCCGCTTTTAGACAGTGCCTAATCTCATCTCATCTCATTCTCTCTAGCCGCTTTATCCTGTTCTACAGGGTCGCAGGCAAGCTGGAGCCTATCCCAGCTGACTACGGGCGAAAGGCGGGGTACACCCTGGACAAGTCGCCAGGTCATCACAGGGCTGACACATAGACACAGACAACCATTCACACTCACATTCACACCTACGGTAAATTTAGAGCCACCAGTTAACCTAACCTGCATGTCTTTGGACTGTGGGGGAAACCGCAGCACCCGGAGGAAACCCACGCGGACACGGGGAGAACATGCAAACTCCACACAGAAAGGCCCTCGCCGGCCACGGGGCTCGAACCCGGACCTTCTTGCTGTGAGGCGACAGCGCTAACCACTACACCACCGTGACGCCCAGTGCCTAATCTATATAATATTATTATTAAAAAGGGATCAGCAAGACATTAAATTGAAGATACATAGTAAAAGGTTTTACAAAGCAACAGGATTTCTAATAAATGATTCAGGAGCAGGTGAATTAAAATAAATTATTCCTGAGCGCCCTCTGCTGGAGACTGACAGAATCCAACCGTCATGAGCGCCCTCTGCTGGAGACTGATAGAATCCAACAGTCTGGAGGATGAAGTGCGGTTCATTATTCTCAGGTCTTTACTACACAGAATTATTTGATTAAATGTTTAATCACTTCAAATCACTTATGAATAATTTTTTTATTCAAAGGCTATATTTCTAAATCAGTCATCAACTTTTATTCAAGACACAAGAAGGTCCATATAGACAGCACAGTACATGAAAAAAATAAATATTAAAAAACAATACAAAACATTTAAAAAGGATGCAAATAAAGCATCAACAATTACATATATAAGCCTATATTTTTAAAATGCATACAAACTTCGGGTCCAATGTTTCCAAAAGCAAGATGAGTACCTTGTGTCACTTACAGAAACATCAGTTAAAGACACAATAATCGTGTTCTTAGACCCAGTCAATCTGCACATGAATCTATACATAAAATTTCTCAGGACAGCATTAAAAGTCGGCACATTGTTCGTAACGAACATTTCACTGGCACTACTGCACCTGGGAATTTTGAGCAAAATTCTCAAAGCATCATAAAATGCCACTTGAAGTTTTTTCATTTTTGCATTACTAGAATTGTACCACAAGTGGGCAGTATACAGTGGAGTGCAGCTTTGAAAAGCGATATTTTTACATCAGTAGTACACGTGGAATTTGGGAGCCAGCATATTTGCCTGCCTATACAGTTTACCACACTGACGCTGCACATCGTCATCACTGAGGTCATCTCTTATCACATGTCCCAGATATTCAACTTTCTTTACAACTACAAGTGGTTCACCTGCCAATGAGAAAGAGGGAGAAGCAAGCTTCATATCCTCCTTGGTTCTAACAATCAGTACCACACTCTTCGATGAGTTAAATTTAATATCATACATTATACCATATTGAGAGCATATTCTTAGAAGCTGCTGCAGGCCAGCACTGGAGGGAGACAATATCACCAAATCATCAGCGTAAAGCATATGATTACTGAGGTTATCCCCCACCATACAGCCAGTTCTACACTCCTTTAGCTCCATAGATAAGTTATCCATGTACAGATTGAATAATAGTGGATAGCCACTTTATCCTGTTCTACAGGGTCGCAGGCAAGCTGGAACCTATCCCAGCTGACTACGGACGAAAGGCGGGGTACACCCTGGACAAGTCGCCAGGTCATCACAGGGCTGACACATAGACACAGACAACCATTCACACTCACATTCACACCTACGGTCAATTTAGAGTCACCAGTTAACCTAACCTGCATGTCTTTGGACTGTGGGGGAAACCGGAGCACCCGGAGGAAACCCACGCGGACACGGGGAGAACATGCAAACTCCACACAGAAAGGCCCTCGCCAGCCACGGGGCTCGAACCCGGGCCTTCTTGCTGTGAGGCGACAGCGCTAACCACTACACCACCGTGCCACCCGAGATGTGTTGTTGTCATGAAATTTAAAATTGCCTAATTTTTCTCTTTAAATGATACATTTTCTCAGTTTAAACATTTGATATGTCATCTATGTTCTATTCTGAATAAAATATAGAATTTTGAAACTTCCACCTCATTGCATTCCATTTTTATTAACAATTTGTACTTTGTCCCAACTTTTTTGGAATCGGGGTTGTATTTTGGGTTTTCAGAAATCAACTGCCGAACCCGATCCAGGCTTGAGTAGGGTTGCCACCTGTGTCTGACAAAAATCCTGGACATTTCGACCATCCAATCGACCTTTTTGCTTGTAAGCAATGGCGCCCTTCGCACATCTAACCCAAGACAAAAAAAAAAAAAATCGCCCTTCTACGCTGAAATTGTATTGCTCTAATTAGTAAAAATGACGCTTTTGCTAGTTATTTGTTTAGTTAATTGCTTTACATAATAAAGCAGGTCTTCATTATTTTGGTTTATTTCCAACAGTTTTTGGTTGTGGACACCTGGGGGCAGTAGTGGGCACAGGTAAAAGGGGAATACATAATTAAGTTCTGTTTGTTTGCTTATGTGGAATAAAAATAATTAATTTTTCATTGTATCTAAGAATACCTGAATGTAACAATGTAAGGTGTAGTGTCAAACAGCTTACCTGATTGCTTAGAGTGTGGTGTGTGCTTTGCTTGTGCTTGCCTGTGCCTCTGCTGCTTGCTGCTCTTGGCTAAACAAATACATAGGAGGACATGTAACTGATATAACTGGGCACATACAGGAGTATGTACTACACTACACTATTTCATTTAATTCACCAAAACCTTACCTAATCTTCCATTTATATTTGGTGTTTTTCTTTGCTGCTGCTATGAGTCCTGGCTGATTTTCAATGAATGTCTTTAACTCAGTACAGGACAACTGAAAGTTTAGCCTGAATTGAAGCTCAGCCTTCACCATTGCAACAGAGAGTCTGTTTCTTTTATCAGTCCAAGCATCCTCCATTGCCCCTTTTCCACCAAAGCAGTTCCAGGGCTGGTTCGGGGCCAGTGCTTAGTTTGGAACCAGGTTTTCTGTTTCCACTGACAAAGAACTGGCTCTGGGGCCAGAAAAACCGGTTCCAGGCTAGCACCAACTCTCTGCTGGGCCAGAGGAAAGAACCGCTTATGTCAGCGGGGGGGCGGAGTTGTTAAGACCAACAACAATAACAAGACTGCGAAAGATCGCCATTTTTAAGCGACGAGAAGCAGCAGCTGTACAAACGCGAAGTCATCCATTATTATTATTATTGTTGTTGTTGCTGCTGCTTCTTCCGTGTTGTTTTTGTTTTGATATTCGCGCCAAGGTTTATGCAAACGTAGCGCCGTAACTGACGTATACAGCGACGTAAGTGACGTATTCAGCGACGTAATGACGTATTCAGCGACGTAATGACGTATTCAGCGACGTAATGACGTGGCTCCCCTTAGCACGTCGAGCTCGGAAAAGCAAACTGGTTCTCAGCTGGCTCGCAAGTTGAAATACCCATTTTGCCCATTATGTACAAAAAACCGGGACATTCAGTGTCCCGGATTTTTATTTATTTTTTCCGGGACAGACCATGAAAATCCGGGACAATCAGGAAAAACCGGGACAGGTGGCAACACTAGGCTTGAGGCAAACCATTTTTGGTTGACTTTGCCAGATTTGCAGCAGTAGGGTGGCCAGTTCCTTTCTGCATACTCATGGGCAATTTAGAGTAGCCAGTTAACCTAATTGCATGTCTTTGGGGGAAACCAGAACACACAGAGGAAACGGACACAGATACAGGGAAAACATACAAACTCCACACAGAAAGGCCCCCCGAACCCAGAACCTTCTTGCTGTGAAGCAACAGCACTCACCACTGCACCACCGTCCTGCCCTAAAATTATACATACTACAGGGTAGTAAATATACATACAGCATACCAAATTTGATTAAATATCACCTTGGACAGACACTTTTTGTCAACATCAACAAGGGTTTGACAGAATTCTGATTGGACAGGAGTTCCTAACTGGTGCAACAGAAAAGCATTTACCCTTCCATCTGGAGATCTCATCTCATTCATCTCATTATCTCTAGCCGCTTTATCCTGTTCTACAGGGTCGCAGGCAAGCTGGAGCCTATCCTAGCTGACTACGGGCGAGAGGCGGGGTACACCCTGGACAAGTCACCAGGTCATCACAGGGCTGACACATAGACACAGACAACCATTCACACCTACGGTCAATTTAGAGTCACCAGTTAACCTAACCTGCATGTCTTTGGACTGTGGGAGAAACCGGAGCACCCGGAGGAAACCCACGCGGACACGGGGAGAACATGCAAACTCCGCACAGAAAGGCCCTCGCCGGCCACGGGGCTCGAACCCAGACATTCTTGCTGTGAGGCGACAGCGCTAACCACTACACCACCGTGTCGCCCCTCATCTGGAGATTGTGAATTCAAATCCTGATGGTGCCAAAACCCAAAAAATCAGGAAGGGAGGCGTGTCAATCACAAGTGACCCTAGTCAAATGTCTATGAGCTCATACATATGGAAGTGGGTAGACAGCAGGTGTGTTATGCTGCATGAGAAACAGTTCAAATAGATGCAGTCAGCTGGCTTCATGTGCCTCAGTGGAGCCTCCTTTATTATTCTGCCCACTTTGTGCTACGCACCAGTTCCACTGGAAGCAAACCAGCCCCAGAGAATTTTAGCCTTTAGCAGCAAAAAACAGCACAGACATGTTCAGAACAACCAAATGGTTCAGGCATGTAATATTACACTTTTTTAAAATGACCTTTTAATTGTTATTAGTAGAAGTGTGTTGGGATAGGCATCCTCCACCCTGAAACCCCACTCCAATCCAGGTGGTGGCGGTAACGCGTCTAGTCACTGCTTCCCAAATCGCCAGAAAACACTGGAGAAGGAAAAGCCGCTGCTCGCCTGAACAGCTTTAGTCCCTCGATTTATAATAAATAAATAATAAAAGCACGTTATTGTGTCTGGCTATGAGGATTTAAAACGTTGTTCTGCTTTAAAAATCCCGAGGTAAGTTAAACTGAAGCTGTGTGGCCGAATCCCAAATGCATCTCCACTTCACTGTTTAAGTGAACTACATTCAGTATGAAATAATATCATGCGCACTCTATGTAGTGCACTTTTCATCCACTAAGGAGAGATTTGTAGTTCGGCGAACCTGTTTATTTATATGTTGAAAGTATTTAAATAATCTTCACTTCAAATCCATTTCCATCACATAAAAATTTTTGCTAAATTGCGACGTCTTTTCAATTCTGACTTGATTTCTCGCAGATTTTTTTCCTCGTATTTGTTTTAGCCAATCAGGCAGCGTCACCCCCCTCTGCAGTATATTCACCAGAAAGCTTTACAGGGATATTTAGCAAATTGGCTGGCCTTAAGTTTATAGCTTGATATTTTTGCCTGATATTTTTCAATTTTGCTATTGGAAAAAATTAATAAAGTCGTCGCTACTACATATTGAAGGTGTCCATGTGTCTGTGGTGGTCTCATTCCTAGTTTATTTTACGAAAGTATTACATAAGAATCTAGGATTATTTTTGTTATGTTCTATTAGAGTAGAGAGAAACATTGATCTAGCAGCAGTAAGAGCTTGTCTGTGTAGCTCAAGAGGCTTTCCTTCCATGCTAATTGGAATACTATCAATTTTGACACCATTTTCTAATTTTATGTTTTAAGGTGCATGTGTGATCATTATACCAGGGTGCTAATTTTTTCTCTCTCTTGAATTGTTTTCTTTTAAGTGGAGCTACATTATCGAAAGTATAGTGGACACTGACTCTAAGCATTCAGTTGGCTGATCGAGTTCTGTGGGTCTGATGGTGATCCAATCAAAGTTGATAACTGGGAGACTACTGATAAAACTTCATGCAGCAGTTGGTGTGAATGTAGGTTTGACACCGTAGTGTGGCCAGTTGCATATATTATTGCTCAGACATATTTTGAATAAGATGAGATAATGATTTGAGGTAGCTTCAGACTGTGGAAATGTGACTATATTTTCTGTATTAAATGCAAACGTTAGATTGAGAGTGTGACCACCATTATGAGTTGGTCCTATGATGTTCTGATTAACCCCTGTGGAGTCTAGAATGGAAATGAATGCTGTTCTCAGAGTCTTCCAGTTTATCAAAGTGAATATTAAAGTCTGCAACAATTAATGCTTTATCTAAAAAACCAACCAGGTTTGAGGTGAAATCCGCAAATTCAGAAAGAAATTCAGAATATAAACCACAGGTCTGTAAATAATAATTAGCTGAATTGACTGGGTAAACTTTTTTTTTTTTTGGCTACATATGTTCATGGGGCAGCACGGTGGTGTAGTGGTTAGCGCTGTCGCCTCACAGCAAGAAGGTCCGGGTTCGAGCCCCGTGGCTGACAAGAGCCTTTCTGTGCGGAGTTTGCATGTTCTCCCCGTGTCCGCGTGGGTTTCCTCTGGGTGCTCCGGTTTCCCCCACAGTCCAAAGACATGCAGGTTAGGTTAACTGGTGACTCTAAATTGACCGTAGGTGTGAATGAGAGTGTGAATGGTTGTCTGTGTCTATGTGTCAGCCCTGTGATGACCTGGCGACTTGTCCAGGGTGTACCCCGCCTTTCGCCCGTAGTCAGCTGGGATAGGCTCCAGCTTGCCTGCGACCCTGTAGAACAGGATAAAGCGGCTAGAGATAATGAGATGAGATGAGACATATGTTCGTAGAAAGAACTTCAAAACATATTGAAATTTTGTTCAGGTTTTTGTATGTTGCCTAGATTATCATTATAAATAACTGTGACATGTCCTCTACCAGTTAGATGAGGCTGATGCATATAGCTGAAGATGAAGCATATAGCTACATTTAAATGCTCCATTCTCATTTGGTTTGATCCACATTTCTGTTAAACATAATACGTTAAACTCCTGATCAGTAATAATTTCATTAACAATTAGTCTCATGCTGCAGTACTACACTGATAAGAGTGTTACACTTAAATCATTACTTGCATGTTGGTAATTAAGTACTAATTAATAAGTACTTAAGATCAAAATAAAACATGAATAATAACCATATTTAATTTGACAGCTTTAAATCAGACAATGTCTGAGTTAGTGTACTTGTGGGTCTTAAACGTAATTGAATAAGTAAACGTCTTCTCACACTGTGAGCAGTGATACAGTATAGCTTCTGTCCTGTGTGAACACGCTAGTGTATTTGGAGATTACTCTGATTTTTTTTTTCCTTTTTTTTATTGTCAGATAGCATTGCATACATTTTGTATAAAAAACATATATAACAGTCTGCCAGGGGTTATGGCATGGAAATAATAATAAAAAAAAAAACAAATAAACAGAAACAGGAAAATAAATAAATTTACATGAATACATTGTACAGCACAAAAAGGGAATAAGACTTCACAGCTTTCTTATTAAGAGAGCAAGAGATGGACGCTATATAATGATTTACATAAATGGAGAATTCAATAAAGGTTGGCTTTACATTTTGAAATTTTGACTTGTGTATATAATGTTTGGCTAAAATGATAATGAGGTTAATTAAGTAAAACTCAGAAGTGGCATTCCTGTCTTGAGTAACAAAACCAAAGAGTACATTTTCCCACTTCAAAGCAAAATCAGGGTAGACAGAATCTATAATATATCTTGATAGTTTAGACCAAAATGTCTTTGTATGAGAGCATGACCAAAATAAGTGTACAAGTGTTTCTCTGTGATCCCTACAAAAGGTGCAGTTTACATCAATATCTTTTTTAAGTTTCTGTAAATAGTGGTTAGTTGGGTAAAACCTATGTATCAACTTAAAAGAAATCTCTCTGACCTTATTAGTCAAGCAGAATTTATGTGGTAGCAGCCACACTTTATCCCAGCAAATGTCCCCTACATAACTGGACCAGAATGATAAAGAAGATGGCGCAGTGGTGATTTCTTGTTGGAAAAGTTGACGGATTGTTTTGTTTGAATTCTTATGATTTGAAAAGCAACTTCTTCCAACATTAGTCTCAGCAACATCACGCACGACAGGGTCATATAACTGACCCTTAAGGCCTCTAAATAAAGAAATTATGCCCGCAGGGATGGCATCAAAAACAACAGAAAAGTCCTTCGGGGTGATGGAGATTACTCTGATGAGAAGAACTCTTTCCACACTGTGACCAGTGTTGTGTTGGAGCCAGTATTAGCCCTTTGTGGTAGTGTGCACGCGCACACCCTCTACAGGCCTGGAGGGTATTGTGTCCAGGGAGATGATAAATCCCTGGCCAGGAAAGAACCCAGTGTGGTTGATTAGAGGCAACAGCTTCTTGCGGCTGTCTGCTGCTGTGCTCTAGTTTACCATCTTGTGGGGGTGTAACGCTACACTTATTCGTACCAGACCATTTTGGTACAGCACTTTCAGTACGGTGCAGATGTGTACTGAATGCAGTCTTTAACTATAGTCCTCCTGGATACAATAGTCCTACCTTTAGATTAAAGGTTCTGACATTGGCTATACAGTCATTATGATCTAATTTCATATTAATTAGATTACTAGAACAAACTCTGAGTAGTTCTACTTTTTTGTATGGTTCAGGGAATAGACACAGTCTCAATATAGTAGAACCTGAGTGACGACTTTGTGCAGCTAGCAGACAGTCGGTTTGGCCTGTTCATCTTCTCCCTGGCCTTGGCTCTGGATTGTCATACTACGCCTGTTCTGAGACTATGAGCTATGCTGCAAGAAATGAGAGTAGCACCTTTCCAAGTGGGATGGATACCGTCCCACCCTAACAGATTTATTGTTTGATCTTTAGCTGTATGAGGACATGAAAACAGAGACATCCAAAGATGGAGGGATGTCAGAAGTCGGTGTGAAGAAAGAGGACACGCTGGAGCTGAAAATCTACAACCATGGAGACGACCTCGACAACCCATCTGAAGGTCTCGCCGTTAAAGTGGAAGATCCTGACAATAAAGACTACCTCTGTAAGACATCAGGCCGCTCTGGTGCTCAGTAACACTCACTGTTTATTCTACCCTACACACTATCTAGTGCACTAAAAGTACAATACAGTACATTTGGGATGTAGCCTCAGTCTTGGATTATTTCATCAACAAATTGTGACAAAATGAAATTTATCTTTTTATTGCTAAAGTGTGAACTTTGTCTACAGAGTGTGTAATATGGTAGCAAGGAGTAAGAGGAACTAAATAATAGGGTTTTTTTTGTTTGTTTTTTAAATTTCTTTAAAATACATTAGTCGTTACAAAAAGATGTTAACCTGAACAAAAAAGTGTGGAATATCACATGACGGGTCATACTGTTATATAAAAATCTATGTTGGGCGATTTATTTTCATATAACAGCGTGACCCAAAGTGTATTATTCCCCTCATACCACAGTAATCTGCCTGCGATTACAATTTTTAATTTATTAATGAATGACACATTGCATGTTTTATTTGTTTCTATTTACATTTCAGTGTTTCCCTTGAGTTTACTGGCTTGGGGGTGGGGGTGAATGACGATCAACTGCAGGACCCCTCCCTGCAGCTCCTATTACAAAGATTTGGACCCGAACAAACTGTTAAAGGAGTCATATTTCAGTCTTCACATGTATTTTAGAGCAATAATTAGAAAAAAATTTATAATAGAACTCTTCTGTTCTATTGGGCAGGGGCAGAATTTTGATTTTGTTGGGGGGGGGGAGACAAAGTACAGGCATGAATCCTCTAAAGGGCTTAAGTTTTTCACATACCCCGAAAAACCCTGAGGTCTATCTGCTGTACTCGGGTCTCTTGCAAAAGAAATCTTGATCTCAATTAAATTACCTGATTAAATAAAGGTTGTATAGAAATGAGGGAATATCTTGGAGGAAAGTTCATCCCTCCAATACAGTTCCACAGACTTGGCAAGGAGATATTCTGAAGATATTCTGCAGACTCATGATGGCCTCACGACACTTCAGTTTGGCTTTAATTTGTCACTCATCTGTACCACAGCCTCTCATACCTTCTTGCTTGATTCTGTAATTTGTAATTCGCTCATCTCTGAACTTTCTACATGCTGTTCCTGCTCCCTGCCTATCACCTGGGGCAGCTGTCCCTACTGAGTTACAGACGCAAGAAATTATTTCCAAATAAAAATACTTTCATGAATGAAAGTGTTCTACTGTAGTGATTTGGAGATTAAAATGGCGCATTAACCATTTATAGTTCTAACTGATTTATAATTCTAATTAGAAAGTCGGATAACTTTTCTTCTTTCTGTAATTTTTCACTCACCTCTCCGCTGCTCATCACTACTCTGATTTATGTGTTGAGTGAAGAAGTACAGTAGTAGACTGACTGTGCTCGTTTGAAATAAAGTTTTAAAAAAAAATTTCTATGGCTAGCTAATTTGAAGATGTTTACAAAGTGATATTCCAACATGATCTCACTATGAATATTCTTAATATAACGTTAGCTAACTTAATATAGAGTGTGTCTGAAGACATCACTCACACTAAAAAAAAAAAAGTCGTATGTCCTCGATCTTTTGCCGCTTGGGGGGTTCTGACATTGCTAACTATTGAATAATTTTTGAGTGCACTCGAGGAGAGTGAAGCAGACGTATACCGGCAATTTGAGCAGAGGATGTTTCTGCGTGGTCCTAGTGCCTGCAATGTCTCCTGTTCTTGAGCAGGTGTTCTTTCCGCATGGTCCTAGTGCCTGTATGTCGCCCCCCCCCCCCCCCCCCCCCCCCCCCCCGGACCTTAAAATGTGCGTGTGGAGAGGGAGTTTTGGGGTGCAGGGTCCTGTTTGGGGGGGGGGGGGTATGCCCCTGGAATGGGATGTTCAATAAGCACATTAGAAGATTATAGGGTTTTTTGTTTGTTTGTTTGTTTGTTTTTCACCTATTTTCTCCCCAGTGTGGTCACCAGCTAGTATCTACCCACCAGCCAGGTCTCTAACTGTTTGAGTGAAGGCTAACATGTGCTTCCTCCAAGACATGTGAAGCCATCAACCTCTTTTCCAAATGCACCTCATGCTGCGTCACAGGATAGCAAAACGCGCCCGGAGAACAGTGCTATGTGCTCTCTTCCCCACATGCATGAGCTCGCAGAAGAACCCAATCTGCTGTGATTAATAGGGGACAGAGAGTATGCCCTTCGGTATGCCCCTGAAATGGGATATTCAATAAGCACATATGGGTATGATGCATGGATTAAAGTTTTCCGTCGCTACGACGGATTTCCGTCAACTGGGAGTGCTAAAGGTCAATAGTGAGAGTGATGCAGATCCGAGGAAAAAGGGGGGGGGGTAGGCCCATAGGTCTGACACCGATGTGATTTAGAACTTCACCAAGCTGCTGTGATTGCCTGTTGTTGAACCCTTTCTTGTGCTATGTTTGAGTATATGTAAAGGAATAAGTTGTTGCGCTAGATAGGCCTAAATAAATAAATAAATAAATAAATAAATACAGCCTACACTACTGTCTAGTCCCGGGGAGGCTCGGCGTAGGCAGCGAGCCGCGGTGCTCGGCTTGAGTTTCGTTTCTATCGGCGGCTCCAGCCCGACTTTGCACGCTCGTAACTCGGCCAGGGGAGGTCCCAGCCTCTCCAGACTTGGCAGCCAGCGACCTCTGCCCTCTCCCCAACGAACCAGCGCTGCCAGGGCGGGCCAGCCCCGCGCCTTGGGACGCGATTCACCCCGAGGTGAGCTGCGGCGCTCCGCATCAATTTCCTTTTAACGGCGGCTCCACTGATGAAACAATCTGGCTGTCCTACTACTAATACTAGGCCTATTGTAGTAGTAATAATAATAATAATAATAACATTTGCCTATTGAAAGGTGATCAGGTGAAAAATCTAAACAGCCCTGTTGAAGCCGCAGCAAGATCTATGCTATTAAAGGAACAGTCCACCGTACTTCCATAATGAAATATGCTCTTATCTGAATTGAGACGAGCTGCTCCGTACCTGTCCGAGCTTTGCGCAACCTCCCAGTCAGTCAGATGCAGTCAGACGCGCTGTCACTCCTGTTAGCAATGTAGCTAGGCTCAGTATGGCCAATGGTATTTTTTGGGGCTGTAGTTAGATGCGACCAAACTCTTCTGTGTTTTTCCTGTTTACATAGGTTTATATGACCAGTGATATGAAACAAGTTCAGTTACACAAATTGAAACGTAGCGATTTTCTATGCTATGGAAAGTCCGCACTAGGGCTGAACGATTTTAAGAAAAAATTGAATTGTGATTTTTCTGGCAGATATTGCGATTTCGATTTCAACCACGATTTTTTTTCTTTAAATCAAGTTTCAGTGCAAATTAATTAATACAATGAATTCCATAAAGCTAATGCAAGAATGAAAACTGAGGTCAACAGATTTCAAATGTAGGCCTGTTTATTAACATTGAGTGCCTGAGGAACAAGTTATAATAACTTAAAATAATAAAAAGAGAGCCATCTTTCTTAAGGAAACTTTTGCTTCTTTTACTTTTCCCATCTACAACATATCAGACATAAAAAAAAGGTTGATCAATGGCTCAGCAGCATCAAAATATTGCACTTTTGTAAAAGAATGTACATAAGCATTATAAATTATAACTAGAGCCAACAATTCCCCTGTGGGAAAGAAGAGTGATGCAGTGGCTGTAGCAGTCGCTATTGCAGGGCCCCTCCCTCCTGTGTGTGTGTGTGAGAGAGAGAGAGCCGCCCCTCCCCCACCCGCGCGCTCAGACACAGACAGAGAAAGCGCAGTTTCTCCTCGCAGTGCTCCCTCCAAACGACAGGGATTTACACGAAAACGGAAGGAGATATTCACAAAATTCTTTCACACTGAGTGCCACAAGGCTTTCCTGAACGTAATTTTTTTGTCTGTAGTGTAAAAAATGAGGACAATTTATTGATGGAACAAAACATGGGTCAGTTTAGGAGCACTGAGAAAAACCGCGGCTTTGACGATCCCAAAATCGTGTTGTCTGAGATCGCGATTTTCGGTCGAAAACGATAGATCGTTCAGCCCTAGTCCGCACTATAATGGCAGGCGTACTAACACCTTCTGTGCGCTTCGGCAGCGCATTGATATCTGAGCTCCGTATCAATGCGCTGTCGAAGCGCGCAGAAGGTGTTGGTACACCTGTCATTATAGTGCGGACTTTCCATAGCATAGAAAATCGCTACGTTTCAATTTGTGTAACTGAACTTGTTTCATATCACTGGTCATATAAACCTATGTAAACAGGAAAAACGCGGAAGAGTTTGGTCGCATCTAACTACAGCCCCAAAAAATACCGTTGGCCATGCTGAGCCTAGCTACATTGCTAACAGGAGTGACAGCGCATCTGACTGCGTCTGACTGACTGGGAGGTCGCGCAAAGCTCGGACAGGTACGGAGCAGCTCGTCTCAATTCAGATAAGAGCATATTTCATTATGGAAGTACGGTGGACTGTTCCTTTAAGCCTTTTGTAGGTTAAACAGGCTTCGGCACACAATGTTCTGGAAAGGCTGTGTTTTTTCTTTGGTTTGATTAGCCTACGATTTAATCTTTAAACATTATGGTTTCAGCAGTTCGCTTAAACATTGGAGGCTGCAGAGTCGGGCTGCAAGATTTCCCGACACTTGTTTAAGATGCCAAACTTCATAGTAAGGAGAAAATAATTCCACAGTATTTAGTGCCTCGTCAGTCTCAAAAATGAATAGTAAAGGACCAACGTGAATTAAGTCCCCAAAAAACATCTCGTAGGCCTATATTTTACATTTTCAAAAAAGTCCGGAATTGGATGTCGGTCAGTGGAGTGTAATGAAGTGTCTCATTCACTAAGCACAAAAGGTCGGAAAACAGTGAAGAAAACAGCTATTGCTTAAATAGGCTACTAATGGTTTACATTAGTAATTTAATGTATGTGACAAATAAATTCATTGATTAAATAGTTAAAGAAGCGAATACTCCAAAGCTCAAAATTCAGGAAAGTGGCTCCGGTGTCGCAAGTGCACAAGAACAGTTATTTGAAAGTTAACCTGATGAATTTGTGCGTGCACGTGCGATTTCATGAAGAACCGGGACAATTGGCATTCGGTGAAAGATTCACACCTATGACTCATTATATTCGCGCGCGCCCTCTCGCCCACTGTTGCTTTGTTTTCCCGATTTACACGCGTGTCTGAAGATGGAGTTTTCAGAAATCTCCACTCTGCCCCGAGTTTGCAAAACTAGCTATTTTCAGTGACTGAAACCTCCGTATAGGTGTGAATGAGAGGTGCAACCGAATAAATAAATATGCGTCTTTTTTATCCGGCTACATGTAGGCTATCACTGCGCAAAGCCTCTAATGTTGAAATGGTAGTAATATTTGTTAAAATAATAGTAGGCTAATTTCCACATTAATTGGTAAAATGGCCCAAGGAATGTGATGGGGGGGATGGCCGTTTTATAAGGGGGATGATTTGAGATTTTTATTTCAGAAGGGGGATGCCCCCCCCACATCCCCCCTCAACTCTAGTACTGCGTATAAGGCCATATTTCACCGGACATAGGCCCTTCGATTTCCATCACTAGAGCGTGTCAAATTACTTTCGGTTTTGCCAGCACGGACGCGCTTCTTTTAAATGAAGCCACAGATGTGTCAGACATCGACAAAACGGTAAAGAATAAGTGGAGATGGGCTTGGCGAAATGAAATGGGCGATAATGGCAAGCTCCTGCTGCTGTGCCAAGGAAAAAGAAACAAAAACAGGCATCAGGTGTTGCCAAACTAGATGCCTTTGGCTTCACTGCGAAGAAGCAGAAAAAGTGAACTTTCACTTTACTTTTCTTGTTTCCTGGCTTTATTTCAACAGATTTTCTTATTTTTCTTTCTGTTCCACCCTTTTGAAAGCATGGTTCAAGTTCGACTGCACTTGCACTTTTCTCTGAACCACTGCTGTGCATTACTAAGTACTGTTGAAATAAATTTGCACTTTGTGCTGAAAACTTGATGTTTCGTCATGTATAGCCAGTAATGACAACGGTCAAGTCTTGCCTTAGCTTTAGTCATTGTTAAAATTATGTAAATGTACTATAAGTAGGGGCCTAGGGGATAATGGACAACACGGCGTTTAAAATTTGACGCATCGCTGATGTCGTAGGGGCCAACGACATGGAGCTTTTTTTTTTTTCAGTCAGATGATTTTTTTTTTGCTTTAATCCATGTGTTATGGACAGGTGTCCAAATATCTGTATATGGATTTAGGGGCATCACAGTGGCGCAGCTCCAGGGTTCTGTATTCGATTCTAAGCTTGGGTTGTTTTCTGTGTGAAGTTTTGCAAGTTCTCCCCCTGTGTGCATGGGTTTCCTTTGGGTCCACTGGTTTCTTCTGAAACAAATGGAATATGCTTAAATTGCCACTGGATATATATTCATCCATCCATTATCTGTAGCCGCTTATTCTGTTGTTCAGGGTCGCAGGCAAGCTGGAGCCTATCCCAGCTGACTATGGGCGAGAGGCTGGGTACACCCTGGACAAGTCGCCAGGTTATCGCAGGGCTGACAATTGGATATTCATCTCATCTCATTATCTCTAGCCGCTTTATCCTTCTACAGGGTCGCAGGCAAGCTGGAGCCTATCCCAGCTGACTATGGGCGAGAGGCTGGGTACACCCTGGACAAGTCGCCAGGTTATCGCAGGGCTGACAATTGGATATTCATCTCATCTCATTATCTCTAGCCGCTTTATCCTTCTACAGGGTCGCAGGCAAGCTGGAGCCTATCCCAGCTGACTACGGGCGAAAGGCAGGGTACACCCTGGACAAGTCGCCAGGTCATCACAGGGCTGACACATAGACACAGACAACCATTCACACTCACATTCACACCTACGGTCAATTTAGAGTCACCAGTTAACCTAACCTGCATGTCTTTGGACTGTGGGGGAAACCGGAGCACCCGGAGGAAACCCATGCGGACACGGGGAGAACATGCAAACTCCACACAGAAAGGCCCTCGCCGGCCCCGGGGCTCGAACCCAGGACCTTCTTGCTGTGAGGCGACAGCGCTAACCACTACACCACCGTGCCGCCCACAATTGGATATTATTATTATTATTATTTTAATTAAATATGAATCCTAGATGTATGGCATTAGAAAAATGCGTAGATCTAGAAATGCCAGATAGTCAGCAAGCTCAAATAGAGATATGCGTGGGATTATTTACTTATTTATTTTTATTCTGTGTGCACAGTTATTTTTGTTTGTGCATATGATTTCCTAACAAATTTGGGAAATTCTGTTTCCCAAAAAATAAGCAAACAAGTAACCGAATTTAAGAAAACCATGACCCTGATCAGGCAGGTCCTAAGAATGCTGTAAATACATTACACAGTGTCACACTCTCATGTTAATGAACATTTGTTTTATTTTGCCCTGCAAGCTTCATATCTGACCACTTGTTTACTCCCACAAGGAAGTAAAAAATTCATACTCGTGTATCTTGTTGTGTCCTGTGAGATCTCAGTCCTGATGGACACGTCTAGTCTCAAACAGATGCTCAGTGAGCCTGTCTGGCAAGCTTTCTTAGGATAATCTTTATACAGTATTCATATACTGTATATAGTCTTCAATATACACACACATTACACACACATTTGGGCCTCATTTCTTCCTATTGTGTTTTCTTTGCTCCCAGACTGTGAAGTTTGCAAATCCTTCTTCCTCCACAAATGTGAGGTTCATGGACCGCCCCTTTTCATCCCAGATACTCTTGTTCCCATGGGAGTCCCTGACCGAGCCAGACAAACTCTTCCTCCTGGGCTAGAAATCCAGAAGTCCAGTATTCCTGATGCAGGCCTGGGAGTGTTTAATAAGGGGGAGACTGTTCCAGTAGGTGCACACTTCGGACCCTACGAGGCACTCTGCTGCATCCACAACAACACGGTATCTTTCGATTACGTTCATTATGTCTTATATTAAATATAGTTAGTTTTTTTTTTTTTTTTTTTCTTTTTTATCAGACATCTAATTTTTGGGTTTGTTTACCTGACATGTTTCGACGTACAACTTCAGAAACAGCAGCTGATAAAAGATGCGTCACCAATTAACATCCGGTGACACTCTGAGGAAGACGGAAGTTGTACGTCGAAACATGTCAGGTAAACAAACCCAAAAATTAGATGTCTGATAAAAAAGAAAAAAAAAAAACTAACACGGTATCTTCTTCACACGCACACATGGACAAAGAACTTATTCATTCACACTTACACCTTGTTTCATTTCTAAATGTCGAGGATAAACAGAAAAGTATGACACTAGAGGATTTGAACAAATACAAAGACATGCGGTTAGGTTAATATGGGACGGCCTTGGGCTGAGGTGCCCTTGAGCGAGGCACTTAACTCCCAACTGCTCCCCAGGCGCTGTTAGCATGGCTGCCCACTGCTCTGGGTATGCGTGTGTGCATGTGTGTGTTCACTGCTTCAGATGGGTTAAATGCAGAGAGGAATTTCACAAGTGTGTGATGAATAAAGTTGTGCTTCTTCTTAATTAATGCTAAAGTGAATATAAAACTTGTTGTTACACCAACAATCCGATGATTTTCAATGCCACAAAATTTGCCGTGATGCGAGTTGGTTTGATGCTGGGGTCTGCAGTTGGTTTGACGTTTTACACAATCTGTTTCATTTCCATGAATTCACAAATGCAAACAAAATATAATTTGAACATCGGTTCGGCGAGGGTAGATTAGATATGTACAGTATATATTCAGTGTGCTGTGAGGCAAAGTGAAGTGTGCTGTGGAATTTTGAGCAATCCCATGCATTTTTCTACAGGCTCATGAATTTTTTTTTTTTTTAAATACACCAATGACTGCTTTTTAATTAAAAACGTTTGTAGGTAGTCATTTATACAAAATATATATAAATATACAAAATTTTCTTACAGGGGAACATACCCTGTGAGTTACATCCCTCTGAGTTACATGTCAATCCTGGGATCGAGGTGCTGACCTCTTCTGTTCCTCGGACCTGCCTGATCCATCCTGATGCCCTATCTCTGATTGGAGTCTCATCACATCGCTCCTGTGGAGGACGGCCCCATATGGACAGTTGAAAGTCACACTTGGAAGACACTCTGGACACTTACAGTAATGCTTTTGTGGCTGAGGACTACAGTTGGCTTGCTCAATTTGGGACTGCGGTTGTCATGAGCAGTTTTGCACTCAAGTTTCCATTAATGAAGAGTTATAACATCAACGAAACTGACTTCATGTTAAAACTGTTATTATAGTCATGTTGTCTGTTGTTGTCCAGGTGAGGATTGGTTCCCTTTTGAGTCTGGTTCCTCTCGAGGTTTCTTCCTCGTGTCGTCTGGGGGAGTTTTTCCTTGCTACCGTCACCACAGGCTTGTTCACTGGGGATAGATTTGGGATAAAATTGGCTCATGTCTTGGGACATTCAGATTCTGTAAAGCTGCTTTGGGACAATGTCCATGGTTAAAAGCGCTATACAAACAAACTTGACTTGACATACCCCCAGACCCTCCAGAGTGAGGTCCACTGACCACAATTTCAAAAAATCCTGTGGGAAGCACTATTATATTCTACAATAACAGCACTATAATATAATATTAGAATATAATAATATTCTCTGTTTACAGTTTTTATCCCCCGCTGGCCAAAAGGCCCGAAGGGGGATTATGTCGTGCCTCTGTCTGTCCATCCGTCCGTCCCAAGAAGGGTGCTCATCTTCTGAAATCAATTCCTCTCAATTTTTGGAGGAATTTCACGAAACTTAGCAAAAGGCTTTGTTGTAGGACAGTAATACGCATATTATAATTTCATTAAATTCAGTCACATTTTACCAGAGTTACAGCCCTTGATTAACAAAATTATAATTTGACAATTTTATGAGAGTGTGTTTTCCTTCTGAAATCAACTCCTCTCACAATTTTTGAAGGAATTTCACGAAACTTGGCAAAAGGCATTGTTATATGTCGGTAGTACGTATATTGTTATTTTGTTCAATTCAGTTGCATTTTACCAGAGTTGTGGCCCTTGAGTAACAACCTTGTACTTTCACAATTTCATGAAGGTATGCTTGCCTTCTGACAGCAACTCCTTTCACAATTTTTGGATTAATTTCTCGAAGCTTAGCAGAAGGCCTTGTTATATGATGGTAATACGCATATTGCGATTGAATTTCATCTCATCTCATTATCTCTAGCTGCTTTATCCTGTTCTACAGGGTCGCAGGCAAGCTGGAGCCTATCCCAGCTGACTACGGGCGAAAGGCGGGGTACACCCTGGACAAGTCGCCAGGTCATCACAGGGCTGACACATAGACACAGACAACCATTCACACTCACATTCACACCTACAGTCAATTTAGAGTCACCAGTTAACCTAACTTGCATGTCTTTGGACTGTGGGGGAAACCAGAGCACCCGGAGGAAACCCACGCGGACACAGGGAGAACATGCAAACTCCGCACAGAAAGGCCCTCGCCGGCCACGGGGCTCGAACCCGGACCTTCTTGCTGTGAGGCGACAGCGCTAACCACTACACCACCGTGCCGCCGCGATTGAATTTCATTTGTGAAAATTTTACCACAGTTTAGACCCTTGATTAAATAACTTGTACTTTGACAATTTCATGAGGATGTACATTCTTCTGAAATTAACTCCTCTCACAATTTGTGGAGGAATTTCACTAAACTTGGCAAAAGGCTTTGTTACGGTATATGACAGTTATATGCATATTGAAATTTTGTTTAATTTGGGCAAATTTTACCAGAGTTATGTCCTTGATTATTAACAAACTTGTACTTTCACAATTTCATGAAGGTGTGCTTGCACTTATCCTTCGCGCGCCTTGTGCTTTACCACCTTAAAGCCACCCAGTCCTGGACCCCATGCAGTTCACATACAGACCCAACAGATCTGCAGATGATGCTGTCAACATGGCTCTCCATTTCATCCTCCAGCACCTGGACTCCCCAGGAACCTATTCTAGAATCCTGTTTGTGGATTTCATTTCCACTTTCAACATGATCATCCTGGATCTTCTGCAGGACAAGCTCTCCCAGCTGAGTGTGCCTGACTCCACCTGCAGGTGAATTACTGACTTCTTGTCTGACAACTTAGCAGCACGTGAAGCTGGGGAAACATGTCTGACTCCTGAACCATCAGCACCGGTCCCCCCCCCCCCCCCCCCCCCCCCCCACACACACACACACTCTTCTCCCTGTACACCAGCAGCTGCACCTCCAGTCATCAGTTTGTCAAGCTCCTAAATTTTGTAGAGGACACCACCCTCATTGGACTCTTCTCTGATGAGGATGAGTCTGCCTACAGGTGGGAGATTGACTACCTTGTGTCCTGGTGCAGGCAGAACAACTTGGAGCTTAAAGCTTATAGGCAACAGTTTTAATTTTATGCACATTTGAAACTTTATACGTTAAAAAACCCTCTGTAATTTTCTTCTGGTCCCAAGAAGTATTGTTAATAAGTAATAATTAAAATAAGTTAGCGCGGATCGTGGTGAATTTCTGTTCGGCTATTTTCGTGACCACTCGGCGCGTGACGTCATTTAAGACAAACAAACCGCTTGAGTTGAGTCCACTTCCGTTTATTTACATTGACGTTCGGCTTGAGTGCAGACGTGCGTTCAGGAATTTCCAAAGAAAAACCATACCTTATTGGTGTGTAGTGAACTGTAACAACGGGACCAGTTCAGGAAGAAGTTTTTACCTTTTTCCAAGAGAGGAGAAGAGGCAGAGAGAGTGGATTGGCTTTTTCCGGAAGAGGAGAAGAGGCGGAGCAAGTGGGTTGGCTTTTTCCAAAAAAGAAGAGGCAGAGCGAGTGGGTTGGCTTTTTCCGAAAGAGGAGAAGAGGTAGAGCGAGAGGTTTGGCTTTTTCCGGAAGAGGAGACGAGGCAGAGAGAGTGGATTGTGCGCGTGAAGCCAGAGGGTTGGCTTTTTCCGGAAGAGGAGAAGAGGTGGAGAGAGTGGATTGTGCACGTGAAACAAAACAAGCAGTCAAAGAAGAAACGGACCAGCAACGCTCAAGCAAAAAGGAGAAGATTGGAGGTAAACATATTTTTACTTTTACTTGCAATTGACAAGTCAAGAATCCTGAGGGATCCTGTACAATCATTGTGGAAATGAGACAAAAGGATATTTCCTTGCTTAGAGTAGGCTATAAATAGTATAATGCCGCGGATGGCAGGCTAATGTGGCCTACCGGTGCACTGTCAAGTAATCGTTACCTATATCCACTCGGGAGGGCAGTTTAATTATTCTTCAAAAGGGCTCTGTAGAAATTGTTCAAGGTGGGTGGAGCACAGAAGCACGGCAGGCCAGAACTGAGTTCTCTTAAACTCTTTATTTGCACTTTTCAGTGTCTACTTTACTCTCCCAGTCTCACGCGCGCGCGCACACAAGCATTCTGGTTGGGGCGAGAGCTCCCTTCCTCTGCTCTCCCTCTCCTCTTATAGGGTGCGGTCACTGGGGAAGACACACAAACATAGGTTAATTCCCGTCAGGTGTAGTGATTCTGCCACTTACCTTCCCTGACTCCGCCCTCGATTCACAGACTGACGCTTGACCACACCCCCGCTGCCACAGGCTCTTATTTAGTATTACGACAAAAGTAGGAATTTATCATAAGTACCAGGATAAATCGTTTGGCTGCTAGTCTTGTTGAGGTCCGGGGTCACTGCGATCAGAGTTGGCTGAGTCGCTGTCCGATTCCGAGGCTTCACGGTCAAACCAGTGAGCCACATTCACCGATTGCTTCGCAATGGCCATAGGTTCATACATATGGTTTCACCTCTCGATATTTAATTTGGAGAGTTCCTACTTCAAAATCGCTATCGCTTTCAGACATTTTACACAACCTCTCACGACCAAAGTCCGTACACGTGTGCTCGGTTCGCAAGTAAACACAGACCTGCTCCCAGTCTGTTTGGCTTAAATGATGTCACGACGACTGTCCCCTGGCGGTGAAAGTGTGCCTAAGTGAGATGTAAACAAACCTTCAGAAATTGGGCAAAACAGTATATTTTAACCGTTTTATTCAATTTTAGGGTGCAAATTAGACACTAGGAAAATTGAATTCGCTTTTTGGGTCGTTCTTCTAGACAATAAAGTTGATATTCTGTTTCATCTCCGACCATTGCCTATGAACTTTAATGCTCTAAAGACAGTGAAGATGATTGTCGACTTCAGGAGGAGCTCTCCCACACCCTCCCCATCACCCTGTTTGACTCCCCAGTAACCACTGTGGAGTATTTTCACTTCCTGGGCACTATAATCACCCAGGACCTTAAGTGGGAGATAAATACCTGCTCTCTCACCAAGAAGAGGAGTAGAATGAAGAACTTAAAATGATGGAGATTAAATACCATTAACGTCCATCATCGTAAGCTCTTCATTCTGCTCCTTGAAGATAGCATTGCGGGCCAGTTCCAGATGCTGGTGCCCATACTACTACTACTTTTGGCTGCTCCTGTTAGGGGTCGCCACAGTGGGTCTGTTCTGTATATTTGATTTGACATAGATTTTACACCGGAGGCCCTTCCTAATGCAACCCTTCTCAATCTAGTCGGGCTTGGGACCAGCTGAACAGTATGATGTTGTTTGTTTTGTTTTTTTGTTTTTACATTTGGAAGCCTATGCCTCTAATGCCTGCTTTTATTCTCAATTTTTTGGCCCTCCTTTAACTTTTGACCTTTTCTTGTCCATGGCATTTGTTTCACTGCTGCGCATTACTTTTGCATTAGTGTAGAATGTTAATGTGCATTAGCTAACTTGGTTGTGATTGACCAGTGAGAACACACATGCAGCACGCTGTCTTGCAAACCCAAAATGACAGGCCCACAGAGAGGGCCGGTAAAAAGACAGCAGAACAAAATCTGTTTGTTATGCCCTGGCGAATAAAGATAAGCCAAAATAGCTGGTTCTGTTCAAATAGACGTCCTAGCTTACTTTTCAAGGGAATTTTTACAGCCAAATATCCTTTAGCAAAATCATTACAGTATGTTGCCTTCCCTCTTTTTCACGTCCCTGACTGTAGTTTGGAAGTGGGGGTGAATCCGGTTCACTAGGCTCGCTCACTTACTTACCTGCTCGCATGGCTTTCATAATGCTTCTGGATTCTAACAGGTACAGTGGTGCTTGAAATTTGTGAACCCTTTGGAATTTTCTATATTTCTGCATAAATATGACCTAAAACAACATCAGATTTTCACACAAGTCCTAAAAGTAGATAAAGAGAACCCAGTTAAACAAATGAGACAAAAATATTATACGTGAACCATTTTATTTATTGAGGAAAATGATCCAATATTACATATCTATGAGTGGCAAAAGTATGTGAACCTCGAGGATTAGCAGTTAATTTGAAGGTGAAATTAGTTAGGTGTTTTCAATCAATGGGATGACAATCAGGTGTGAGTGGGCACCTCATCTTATTTAAAGAACAGGGATCTATCAAAGTCTGATCTTCACAACACATGTTTGTGGAAGTGTATCATGGCACGAACAAAGGAGATTTCTGAGGACCTCAGAAAAAGCATTGTTGATGCTCATCAGGCTGGAAAAGGTTACAAAACCATCTCTAAAGAGTTTGGACTCCACCAATCCACAGTCAGACAGATTGTGTACAAATGGAGGAAATTCAAGACCACTGTTACCCTCCCCAGGAATGGTCAACCAACAAAGATCACTCCAAGAGCAAGGCGTGTAATAGTTGGTGAGGTCACAAAGGACCCCAGGGTAACTTCTAAGCAACTGAAGGCCTCTCTCACATTGGCTAATGTTAATGTTCATGAGTCCACCATCAAGAAAACACTGAACAACAATGGTGTGCATGGCAGGGTTGGAAAGAGAAAGCCACTGCTCTCCAAAAAGAACATTGCTGCTCATCTGCAGTTTGCTAAAGATCACATGGACAAGCCAGAAGGCTATTGGAAAAATGTTTCGTGGACGGATGAGACCAAAATAGAACTTTTTAGTTTAAATGAGAAGCGTTATGTTTGGAGAAAGGAAAACACTGCTTTCCAGCATAAGAACCTTATCCCATCTGTGAAACATGGTGGTGGTAGTATCATGGAATGGGCCTGTTTTGCTGCATCTGGGCCAGGACGGCTTGCCATCATTGACGGAACAATGAATTCTGAATTATACCAGCAAATTCTAAAGAAAATGTCAGGACATCTGTCCATGAACTGAATCTCAAGAGAAGGTGGGTCATGTAGCAAGACAACGACCCTAAGCACACAAGTTGTTCTACCAAAGAATGGTTAAAGAAGAATAAAGTGAAATGTTTTGGAATGGCCAAGTCAAAATCCTGACCTTAATCCAACCAAAATGTTGTGGAAGGACCTGAAGCGAGCAGTTCATGTGAGGAAACCCACCAACATCCCAGAGTTGAAGCTGTTCTGTACGGAGGAATGGGCTAAAATTCCTCCAAGCCGGTGTGCAGGACTGACCAACAGTTACTGGAAATGTTTTAGCTGCAGTTATTGCTGTACAAGGGGGTCACACCAGATACTGAAAGCAAAAGTTCACATACTTTTGCCACTCTCAGGTATGCAATATTGGATCATTTTCCTCAAAAATTAATGACCAAGTATAATATTTTTGTCTCATTTGTTTAACTGGGTTCTCTTTATCTACTTTCAGGACTTGTGTGAAAATCTGATGTTTTAGGTCATATTTATGCAGAAATATAGAAAATTCTAAAGGGTTCACAAACTTTCAAGCACCACTGTATAGGAGTAAGGACATGCATATGGCGTTGGTTTGAACAAAGTAACATCTTCATGTGCAAATAGTGGTCATCACCATTACAGTCGTGGCTAACTCCACATAACTTCCACATAGTGACAACACCAGCCATGTACTGGGGGAATCATTCAGCAATACCCCTGCTATAATAGCCCCTCTTAAAACTACAGAGCACATTTTACTACAAGTACCATGCAACTGTCTGAAAAAATTATGACAAACATTGTGTAAAATTAAAATTGAGTTCCACTGATTAAATCTTGATGGAAAAAAGACTAAAATAAAATGACAATTTTCAGTACACAACTAAAACTAAATTTAAAATTCTTTAAATTAAAAATGAACACTGCTATACTGAACTAAACCAACGTTAGCTCCCAAACACTTATGGCAAATAAAATCTTACTTGTAAAATTCAAAATATTTTATATAAAATCCATTTAGTGACAAAACTGACTTTTTAAAGTTGTGCATTTTTGTAGCTGTCTGTTTAGAGACCAAAACACAAGGGACAGATATTTATCAGAGAGGTCTGAGTCATACCACAGCTTTGCCATGTCAAAGACATACAGACTTTTATGAGAAACCTTTCCTTTGCCTAAATTCTGATGAAAAGCCTTGCCTGCATTTTCCTGTAGTTACTAAATTCATCTTGGAGCTTGTCGGCTGTTTTGTGAATCTAAAGATACAGTCAAGAACTTTTAATTCAGTCTTCATGAGGCTTAATATAATATTGGTATGAGCCATCATTCTCGTTTCTGTGTACCTCATTTAAAGGCATAGATTGATTTAGTGAAGTAAATGTGGTATTTTTCTCCAGATGTACAGGAGCATGCAGTGTGGAGAATACATCGATGCCAAAAGAGAGATGCATGTGAATTGGATGAGGTGAGGAATACACCAGTTGTTGGGGTTTTTTTTAGTGATTGATTTTTACAGCTTCTCATTTGTTGGAAGGACTTTATCTTCATGTCACTGATATCTCCACCATGCTTTCTCCAAGTCTGTAACTCTGAGCTGATTTTGATTTTTACTTTTTCTGGAATGTTGCCTCACTCATTTAGGTATGTGAATTGTGCCCGTAATCCTGAAGAACGGAATCTTGTGGCATTTCGGTATCAAGGGGGAATTCTGTATCGTTGCTGTCGACCCATTAACCCAGGACAGGAGCTCTTGGTGTGGTATGAAGAGGAGTACGCCAAACAACTGTGTCCTGCACCTACAGGAACAACCAAACAGCAAGGTGTTACTATAGTCTAAGAGGTTATAGAGGTTATTTTCTGCATCATCTTGTGACGTATTTCTTAGTCAAACAAAGTTTCTGGGATGAAAGCTGTTGTAGAATGGAGTCTACAATAACCAGAGCACTCCCCCAGAGGACTCATTTTGGCCAGTTCTACCAACCAGGTAGGTCTTTATCATATGACAACGACCAACCAGAGAGGGTGACGTCTGTTGGCTTCCTTTGAAACACGTAACGTCAGCCCACTGCATCTCTTGCTAGTCCTTTGTAAAGTCTGGCTGTTCTCCATAAGAGTGCTAATTAATCGACATTTCTCACAAGTAAAACTAATACTGATGACAGAAGAAGAATAGCTAAATGTCTTCGGGCAGCATGGTAGTGTAGTGGTTAGCATGGTCGCCTCACAGCAAGAAGGTTCTGGGTTCGAACCCAGCGGCCGGCGACGGCCTTTCTGTGTGGAGTTTGCATGTTCTCCCCGTCTGCATGGGTTTCCTCCAGGTGCTCCGGTTTTCCCCACAATCCAAAGACATGCAGTTAGGTTGACGTGGGGTGGCCTTGGGCTGAGGTGCCCTTGAGCAAGGTACCTGACCCCTGACTGCTCCCCAGGCGCTCTGGTGTGGCTGCCCACTGCTCTGAGCGTGTGTGCGTGTGTTCACTGCTTCAGATAGGTTAAATGCACAGGATGAATTTCACTGTTCGTTGAAGTGTGCATGCTTGCATAAAGGTTTCTTTCGTCTTCTTCCACACAACATAGTGAATAAACTTAATGCTGTTTATTCTGAAATACTGTGGATTGTATTTGTATTTCGAGCCACTTCCTGATGAGGACTATGAAGAACATGGTGTCCTGTCTTTCAACAAAATAGTTTGAAAAAGAAATGTAGCAGCAGGTGAAAATCAAAAGAAAAAATAATGGTTTATAACCAATAAATGCCCTGTGTCTTCTTGAAAACATTTGTGGATGTGAGCAAAAAACACTTGTGGATAAAATGGACACTTTTTTTGGGGGGGCAGTCTGGTTACGTTTGACCTTTTGTTAAAATTTTATGAAGTCTTGGAAAAGTGTTTTTCTTGGGTAAATGCTACTAAAAACTATTTGCAAATAAAACCATTCTTATCCAGCTTGATAAATAAGGCCCATTATTGTATCTTTCAGAACCTTGAATGCTAGGGCTGAGTCTCCTTATCAGTCCTGGACGAGCTGTAAATAAAGCTAGGCTTGCCATTACCTAGACTTGACATTAGATCAAACAGAAACCAACAACTCCCCCCTTGGTCACTCAGACCCATGGGGTAGTGGCTAAAGCTGTGCATAGCTGCTGTTACAGCACCTTATCGAATCTACCATGATTCCGAGCTAGAGGTCACTATATCTTAAGGCCAATTTATGCTGACAACCCAGTCCTCGCAGATAGCGTCGCAGACAGTGTCTGCGTAGCCCCCCCACCTTTGCAGACGCTCTGCGCGCACCTCCCAAAAATTGTGACCGCCGCAGAAGCCTTGCAGACAGCGTCGCAGACAAGAGGGCTCTGATTGGTCCACTCTACATCCGCTGTACACGCACTTCCGCTTCTCTACTTTCCCGGTTTGGTTTGTTTTCACGACCACCATTTTTAAAAACACGAGCGAAGATGGAGCAGCACGAAGAGCGGTTGATCGAGGAAGTGAGGAAGTACGTACATCTATACGACTCCAGTTCTAGTCATTATAAGTAACCGGAGGATAAACACTCCACTAACCACACCCACCAACTACTCCTAGCGATTTCGCGACTTCGCGCCCCCTTGTGTTGTGGCAGTGAATAACATCGCGCACGCCTATTACTCCCCGCTCAACGATAAATTACAACTGTCTGCGAAAAGCTATCTGCGAAAGCCTTGTCGCAAGAGCATGCAGAGGCCTTTAGTCCTCAAACTTTTTTTTTTTGGTCTCGGTCTTCATTCATGTAGAATCTTGAATGTTTGAGGTTCAGTAAAAATGCTCCCTTACATTGGGTTAGTGTTGTTACATTTTATAATCGGGTAGCATTTCATGTTCAATTTCTGATTTTTTTTTTTTGTCCTTTCACTTCTCCAGGAATAAAGAATGCTCTGCTGCAAGTCTTTTCCTGCTCCACCTGTTCCCTTTCCTATGCATCTCAAATTTACCTCGATAAACACATCCAGAGATGCCACTATGAAGAGTATGTGAGACTTCAGGAATCAAGAGAGAGTAAATATGAATTTCAAATCCCCTGCAAATGCTCCAGTAGTCATCCAACATCAACGGAGTCTCTCAGTTCTGACATTTCTCACAATGATGTACAGAAGGAAATTCACCACTGCTCAGACTGTGGAAAGAGTTTTGGTCATCAGAATGCACTCAAGCCAAACCAGTGCAGTCACAAAGGAGAAAATCCACATTACTGCTCACAGTGTGGAAGGAGTTTCACTGAACATAGTGCTCTCCAACGACACCAGCGCATTCATGCAGCAGAGAAGCCGTATCACTGCTCACAGTGTGGGAGGAGTTTTACTTGTGAGAGTCGTCTCCAAACACACCAGCGCATTCACACAGGACAGAAGCCCTATCACTGTTCTCAATGTGAGAAAAGTTTTACTGATAAGAGTAATCTCAAAAAACACCAGCGCAGTCACACAGGAGAGAAGCCGTATCACTGCTCACAGTGTGGCAAGAGTTTTACTCGGCAGAGTACTCTCCAAACACACCAGCGCATTCACAGAGGAGAGAAGCCCTTTCACTGCTCACAGTGTGGGAGGAGTTTTACTCGTCAGAGTCATCTCCAAACACACCGGCGTATTCACACAGGAGAGAAGCCCTATCACTGTTCTCAGTGTGAGAAAAGTTTTACTGATCGGAGCAATCTCCAAAAACACCAGTGCATTCATACAGGAGAGAAGCCATATCACTGCTCACAGTGTGGCAAGAGTTTTACTCAGCGCAGTACTCTCCAAACACACCAACGCATTCACACAGGAGAGAAGCCGTATCGCTGCTCACAGTGTGGCAAGAGTTTTCCCCGTCGGAGTGCTCTCCAAATACACCAGCACATTCATACAGGGGAGAAGCCGTATCACTGCTCACAGTGTGGGAAGAGTTTTACTCAACAGAGTGCTCTCCCAAAACACCAGCGCATTCACACAGGAGAGAAGCCATTTCAATGCTCACAGTGTAGGAAAAGCTTTATTGATCAGAGTAATCTCCAACGACACCAGCGCATTCACACAGGAGAGAAGCCATTTCAGTGCTCACACTGTCGGAAAAGCTTTATTGATCAGAGTAATCTCCAACGACACCAGCGCATTCACACAAGAGAGAAGCTCCATCACTGATCACAGTGTGGGAAGACGTTTACTCATTCAGTTAGATTTAAGACCTACAGGTGCACTAACGCGGAGACCTTGCATGATTAAAGTTATCAAATTTAAATATGGCTATTACTACAGTTTTGGCTGAAAATGACCTGTACTTTGAACTTTATTGTTCATGTTATATGACTGTGTTTTAAAATGTAACCTCAGTGATGTTTAAAACAAGACTATTAATGTTTTCTTTTGATCGTAAGTAGTTGTTAATTACCACCCTACAAGTAATGATTTAACTGCAACACTATTATCATTGTAGTACTGCAGCATTGTAGTACTGCAGCAATTGTTAATGGAATTATTACCGATCAGGAGTTTAATGTACTATGTTTCACAGAAATGTGGAACAAACTAAATGAGTAGGTAGCATGTAAAAGAAGCTCGTCCAGCTATATCCATCAGCCTCATCTAACTGGTAGAGGAGAAGGCGTCTCAGTTATTTTTAATGATAATTAAGACATCATACAAAAACATGAGGAAAAAAAAGCACTATGTTTGAAGTTCTTTATACTAACATACGCAGCCAAAAAAAAGTCTATCCAGTCAATTTAGCTAATTATTTTTTACAGATCTGGGATGTATATTTTGAATTCCTTTGTGAATTTGCACATTTCATCTTAAACCTGGTTGTTTCTTTAGACAAAGAATTAATTGTTGGAGACATTTATTATTCATTTTGATAATCTAGAAGACTCTTTGAGAAGCGTGTTCATGTCCATTCTAGATTCAGTAGGGGTTAATCAGAATAGCATAGGACCCACTCATAATGGTCGTCTCACACTCTCAATCTAATCCTTGTATTTGTATTAAATATAGAAAATATAGCCAAACTTCCACAGTCTGAAGCTACCTCAAATCATTATCTCATCTTATTCAAAATATGTCTGAGCAATAGTATATACAAGTCGCCACACTACGGTGTCAAACCTGCATTCACACCAACTGCTGTATAAAGTTTTATGAGTAGTCTCCCAGAGTTATCAACTTTGATAACTCTGGGAGACTAACAACAAACTCTGGGATATTAACAACAAAATTGATAGTATTCCAATTAGCATGGAAGGAGATCCTCTGGAACGATACAGACAAACTCTTAGTGCTGCTAGATCAACTTCTCTCTCCACCATCATCGAAGATCACAAAAAATAAGCTTAAATTCTTATGTAATACTTTAGCAAAGTGAACTAGGAATAAGACCACCACAGAAATACGTACATAGTGTGTGTGTATACTGTATACATTGGTGCTTGAAAGTTTGTGAACCCTTTAGAATTTTCTATATTTCTGCATAAATATGGCCTAAAACATCAGATTTTCACACAAGTCCTAAAAGTAGATAAAGAGAACCCAGTTAAATAAATGAGACAAAAATATTGTAATTGGTAATTTATTTATTGAGGAAAATGATCCAATATTACATATCTGTGAGTGGCAAAAGTATGTGAACCTTTGCTTTCAGTATCTGGTGTGACCCCCTTGTGCAGCAATAACTGCAGCTAAACGTTTGCGGTAACTGTTGATCAGTCCTGCACACCAGCTTGGAGGAATTTTAGCCCATTCCTCCGTACAGAACAGCTTCAACTCTGGGATGTTGGTGGGTTTCCTCACCTGAATTGCTCGCTTCAGGTCCTTCCACAACATTTAGTTTGGATTAAGGTCAGGACTTTGACTTGGCCATTCCAAAACATTAACTTTATTCTTCTTTAACCATTCTTGGGTAAAACGACTTGTGCGCTTAGGGTCGTTGTCTTGCTGCATGACCCACCTTCTCTTGAGATTCAGTTCATGGACAGATGTCCTGACATTTTCCTTTAGAATTCGCTGGTATAATTCAGAATTCATTGTTCCATCAATGATGGCAAGCCGTCCTGGCTCAGATGCAGCAAAACAGGCCCAAACCATGATACTACCACCATCATGTTTCACAGATGGGATAAGGTTCTTATGCTGGAAAGCAGTGTTTTCCTTTCTCCAAACATAACGCTTCTCATTTAAACCAAAAAGTTCTATTTTGGTCTCATCCGTCCACAAAACATTTTTCCAATAGCCTTCTGGCTTGTCCACGTGATCTTTAGCAAACTGCAGATGAGCAGAAATGTTCTTTTTGGAGAGCAGTGGCTTTCCCCTTGCAACCCTGCCATGCACACCATTGTTGTTCAGTGTTCTCCTGATGGTGGATTCATGAACATTAACATTAGCCAATGTGAGAGAGGCCTTCAGTTGCTTAGAAGTTACCCCGGGGTCCTTTGTGACCTCGCCGACTATTACACGCCTTGCTCTCGGTGTGATCTTTGTTGGTCGACCACTCCTGGGGAGGGTAACAATGGTCTTGAATTTCCTCCATTTGTAGACAATCTGTCTGACTGTGGATTGGTGGAGTCCAAACTCTTGAGAGATGGTTTTGTAACCTTTTCCAGCCTGATGAGCATCAACAATGCTTTTTCCGAGCTCCTCAGAAATCTCCTTTGTTCGTGCCATGATACACTTCCACAAACGTGTTGTGAAGATCAGACTTTGATAGATCCCTGTTTTTTCAATAAAACCGGGTGCCCACTCACACCTGATTGTCATCCCATTGATTGAAAACACCTGACTCTAATTTCACCTTCAAATTAACTGCCAGTCCTAGGGGTTCACATACTTTTGCCACTCATAGATATGTAATATTGGATCATTTTCCTTAATAAATAAATGACCAAGTATAATATTTTTGTCTCATTTGTTTAACTGGGTTCTCTTTATCTACTTTTAGGAATTGTGTGAAAATCTGCTGATGTTTTAGGTTGTATTTATGCAGAAATAGAGAAAATTCTAAAGGGTTCACAAACTTTCAAGCACCACTGTAAGAGAGATATTTAGGTTGAATCAAATTTAAGATGATGAACTAATTAATCCAAGATTTAAGATCTCTTGGTTCAATTTAAAGACTGATCTGATTTTAGCGCTCAGTGTGATGGTCAGTGTCACACAAATTCCATGTCCGACTCTCATGGATGCTAACGCGTTAAAAATCACTTTGGTGGAAAAAAAATTATGCTAAAAATGTACTCTAAAAGTAGTGGTTTATTTTCTGTTAGAGACTGGAGATTATTATTATTATTATTATTATTATTATTAAAGGGATCAGCAAGACATTAAATTGAAGATGCACAGTAAAAGGTTTCACAAAGCAACTGGATTTCTAATAAATGATTCAAGAGCAGGTGAATTAAAATAACTTCTGAGCGCGGGGCGGCACGGTGGTGTAGTGGTTAGCGCTGTCGCCTCACAGCAAGAAGGTCTGGGTTCGAGCCCCGTGGCCGGCGAGGGCCTTTCTGTGCGGAGTCTGCATGTTCTCCCCGTGTCCGCGTGGGTTTCCTCCGGGTGCTCCAGTTTCCCCCCACAGTCCAAAGACATGCAGGTTAGGCTAACTGGTGACTCTAAATTGACCGTAGGTGTGATTGTGAATAGTTGGCTGTGTCTGTGTGTCAGCCCTGTGATGACCTGGCGACTTGTCCAGGGTGTACCCCGCCTTTCACCCGTAGTCAGCTGGGATAGGCTCCAGCTTGCCTGCGACCCTGTGGAACAGGACAAAGCGGTTAGAGATAATGAGATGATGAGATGAATTTCTGAGCACCCTCTGCTGGAGACTGATCGAATCCAACAGTCCTGATCGCCCTCTGCTGGAGACTGATAGAATCCAACAGTCTGGAGAAGGAAGAAAGATTAGATTAGATAGAACTTTATTGATCCCTTTGGGAGGGTTCCCTCAGGGAAATTAAGATTCCTGCAGCATCATTACAGGATAAACGGAGAATACAAAATAGAGAAAAAACTTCTAGATAAATTAAATTAAGTGTTTACATATACTGTGATGACCTGGCGACTTGTCCAGGGTGTACCCCGCCTTTCGCCCATAGTCAGCTGGGATAGGCTCCAGCTTGCCTGCGACCCTGTAGAACAGGATAAAGCGGCTACAGATGAGATGAGATGAGACATACACAAATATAGAAAGAATAAGATATGGGGAAGGGGGGGAGGGGGCCAGCAGGAGAGATATTGCACATTATATTGCACATTGTCCAGTATTGCTTATTGTTAGGCTAGGCTACTGCTCCTTCCCGTCCTCTGTCCTCCTGTTACCCCTCCTCCCCCCCAGAGAGGAGTTGTACAGTCTGATGGCATGAGGGACAAAGGAGTTTTTAAGTCTGTTCGTCCTGCACTTGGGAAGGAGCATTCTGTCACTGAACAGGCTCCTCTGGTTGCTGATGACGGTGTGCAGAGGGTGACTGGCATCATCCATGATGTTCAATAGTTTGTCCGTAGTCCTCTTCTCTGCCACCGTCACCAGACAGTCCAGCTTCAAGCCGACCACAGAGTCGGCCCGCCTGATCAGTTTGTCTAGCTTGGATGTGTCCTTCTTGGATGTGCTGCTCCCCCAGCACACCATGGTTCATTATTCTCAAGTCTGAACTACACAGAATTATTTGATTAAATGTTTAATCACTTCAAATCACTTATGAATACATTTTTTATTTAAAGGCTATATTTCTAAATCAGTCATTCCCTCTCACTACAATATGAGTTATATTTTCATTAAAGATGTGAATTTCAGGCGGCACGGTGGTGTAGTGGTTAGCGCTGTCGCCTCACAGCAAGAAGGTCTGGGTTTGAGCCCCGTGGCCGGCGAGGGCCTTTCTGTGCGGAGTTTGCATGTTCTCCCCGTGTCCGCGTGGGTTTCCTCCGGGTGCTCCGGTTTCCCCCACAGTTCAAAGACATGCAGGTTAGGTTAACTGGTGACTCTAAATTGACCGTAGGTGTGAATGTGAGTGTGAATGGTTGTCTGTGTCTATGTGTCAGCCCTGTGATGACCTGGCGACTTGTCCAGGGTGTACCCCGCCTTTCGCCCGTAGTCAGCTGGGATATGCTCCAGCTTGCCTGCGACCCTGTAGAACAGGATAAAGCAGCTAGAGATAATGAGATGAGATGAGATGTGAATTTCCACATTATTGGAGTATTATCTTAACCTCAAAACTTATACAGTGGCGAGTTTGGCCCTACCACTTCGGGTTATAGCCTAGGTATTTTCGCCCTCAAAAAAAGTAAGAGATTAATTTGCCCCTTTCACATATCTCACAATCCATTGCATGGTTGGGAACTTCTGGTGGACAGGCCCAGGCTGCTGATAACAGTACAAAAACCAATATTGTGCTATATAATCAGTTTCAATGTTCAAATATCGGATGCAAGCTGAAATGCGATGTTATTAGATTGCTTTTATATGTCTGGTTACTGATTCCATTATATTTTTCATTAGCACAGACACTTTTAATCGGTCATCTTTATATTATCGTCCATACAGCCCTTTCACTTTCATTCTTTGCATTGTTTACACAAAATACATGTTCCAACTGCTCAGCACTATAACTCTGGCCAACAGCATTAACAGTGTACATTTACATTGCACATTTACAATTTGTCATCAATCATTTCGAGCAGTATTAATCTTGGAAAAAAAAATCTGAGACCATGTAAACCTGTAATATTATTTGAACATTGATATTTGAACATAATAATATTTGAACATCTGATATTTGAACATCGAAACTGATTATATACTATTCAAAAAATGTAGGGGATATTTTATTTTGAGATCCAAATTTTCACATATACAAAGGGATACGAAAGCATGTTGTATGGTTCCTTACTGAGGAAGCATTTCCAAAGAAATTCATCACCCAAACACATCAATGACACTCTCATGATCAGCACGGGATGCTACTGATGATCAAGGGGGTCGTGCCACAAATTTGCATGACTCTGAATTGGAAGGTTAGAGCCACTCCAAAGGAAGATTTTGAAGAGAAAGCATCAGATTATCAGTGGTTGAAGTCGTTAATTAAACAGACCATGCGCCGTCTAACACAGGATGAGAGGTTACGTGTCCTTGGCATGCTACAGGTTGGCACAAGACAGGTCGTTGTGGCAAGAGCATTGAATGTTTCCCAGTCTGTCATCAGCAGATTATGGTCCAGACATCGTGCTACAGGGTCTGTTCAGGATAGACCACGATCCGGTCGACCAAGGGCAACAACTCAGGCTCAGGACAGATTCATCCGCACTATTGCCTTGAGAAATCATATGGTAACAGCAAATCAGATAAGGTCTCAACTTCGAAGGGATACTGGCTTGGTAGTGAGTGGCCAGACCATCAGGAATCGACTGCACAGATTTCACTTACACGTCCGACGTCCTCGTGTCATTCCCTGTTTGAGGGATCGTCACATTAGGGCCAGACTCCAATGGTGTCGTCATCATCAACGCTGGGATAATCGCCGATGGAACCACGTAATGTTCTCAGATGAGTCGAGGTTCACTGTGGACTTCCTGGACAGACGCAGGAGGGTTTGGCGCCGACGTAACGAACGTTTCCATGACGTTAACGTCATTAGACATGATCCGTATGGGGGTGGCTCTGTAATGGTGTGGGGAGGCATCACTGCTGCCGGCAGAACAGACTTGCATGTTGTTGCTGGACGTGTCACAGGGCAGTACTACCGGGACAACATCTTGGCACCCCATGTTGTGCCATTTGCACGTCGTTATGGCCGCCGTTTCATTTTCCAAGATGACAATGCCAGATGTCATAGGGCCAGGATCGTTACAGATTACCTCCAGCAGCAGAATATCACCAGATTACCATGGCCAGCACTCAGTCCGGACCTTTCCCCCATCGAGCATGTCTGGGACATGCTTGGACAGCGGCTACGCCAACGTCAACAACCTCCTGCCAATGTCCAAGAACTTGCTGCAGCATTGCAACAGGAATGGAATAACATTCCCCAAAATGACCTGGGACGTCTCGTTAGGAGTATGCCACGCCGAATTCGAGCTTGTCTAGCCAATCGAGGGGGTTTTACCTGCTACTGACTCGGTTTCAAAATGGTGGTAAATTTGCTGTGTGACCCTGTGTTTGTGTTGACCCTTATTCTGGAGAATCTGTCCTTTACTGACTGTACACAGGGTTTCGAATAAATTGACAAATGTTTCCTTAATGTTTTTCTGTCATTTGTTTCCTTCCTGACCTCATGATCTGCATTTCATTCTACTTGTAAATCCAATATCCCCTACTTTTTTTTGAATAGTATATATCCCAGTATTGGTTTTTGTATCATTATCAGCAGCCTGGGCCTGGTCACCAGAAGTTCCGAACCCAGTATTGGTTTTTGTATCATTATCAGCAGCCTGGGCCTGGCCACCAGAAGTTCCGAACCCAGTATTGGTTTTTGTATCATTATCAGCAGCCTGGGCCTGGCCACCAGAAGTTCCGAACCATGCAGTGGATTGTGGGATATGTGAAAGGGGTGAATATCTCATAGCATATCATACTGGTAAGTTGAAGGTGTAGGAGCTCAGTACATTGTGTGATTAATCGCGATGCTGAATGCATGTACATTATCCCTTTATTGAACACTTGCTTCACCTACTGGGAGTGGCAAAGAGCATGGTCTGAAAGTTATACAATTCCCCAATCAGATAAAAAGACAAAAGGCATGCACATCCATTTATAATAATAATAATAGCCCTGTGATGACATGGCGACTTGTCCAGGGTGTGCCCCGCCTTTCACCTGTAGTCAGCTGGGATAGGCTCCAGCTTGCCTGCGACCCTGTAGAACAGGATAAAGCGGCTAGAGATAATGAGATGAGATAAAAAGCTCCATTTGTAATCTGAGAGAAGAGAATCTTTAATGTATAATGCTGTTGGAAGAAGAAGAATGAGACAAGAGGAAGAAAACATTCTAAAATCGTATTAAAACGTTCTGTCGTTCACCTTTTGACTACTCTCACTTACTGGACTGTACATGCTCATTTTCGCACATGAGCAGTCACGTGCACGGTCTACGTGGATACAAAATCTGGATGCTGCATGGATTGTGTATCTGAAAAATTTGTGTCCTGCGCACTATGCATACTTCTCCTTCTTGTGGGCCAGTTGACAATGGAGTGGCTGGCCTCTTACAGTAGAAGCAGAATCACTCCCGTCTGTGTGTGTGTCTCTCTCTCTCTCTCTCTCTCTCTCTCTCTCTGACACCCAGGTGGTTCAGCTTTAGCCCCAGGAAAGGAACATGGTGGCACGATTCAGTATGATGATAGAACTTTTTTTGTCATTCTTTTAGAAACAATGAAACAGAGTTTAGCAGCTCTCGGTACTGGCAGTGCAAAATGCAAAATAGACACATAAGAACAAATAACACAAAAAGAAACACAATAAATAGACATAAAAGCAATAAGGCATTTTCCTTGGGGGAGGGTGTTTGTTGCCCCTCACTGGTGGAGTTGGGGCAGCAGGGGAGGTGGGGTTGCGCAACCGACAGCTTGAGGGTAGAAACTGTTTTTTAGTCTGTTTGATGCAGCTCTGATGAGTCTGTATCTCCTTCCAGCAGGCAGTAAGGAGAACAGATGATGTCCAGGGTGGGTATGGTCCTTTAACATACAGCTGGCCTTCTTTTGTAGTCGGTCAGTGTAAATGTCTTTGAGAGGAGGTAGTGGTGTATCAATTATGCACTCTGCCACCCTCACCCCCCGCTCCAGGTCCTTCCTATTCTCCGTGGTACAGCTGGAAAACCACACCATACAACAGTAGGTCAGGAGGCTCTCTATTACAGATTGATAAAAGTTGATCAGCAGGTGGCGAGGGAGGTGAGCTTTAACTTCCTAAGGAAGTAAAGCCTCTGTTGGGCTTTCCCTACCTGGTGGGAGATGTTAGTGGTCCAGGTGAGATCAGCCGAGATGTGGACACCAAGGAACTTGAAGGTCTCCACCCTCTCCACCTCCTCACCATGTATGCAGAGGGCAGAGTGTTTGGTGCATCTCAATCTTTTAAAGTCCACTATCATTTCCTTAGTTTTTGAAATGTTTAAGTCCAGGTTATTGTCAGAACACCATTTTGTCAAGTGCTGAACCTCCTCCCTGTAGGCTGTCTCGTTGTTGTTAGTTATCATACCCACTATCGTGGTATCGTCAGCAAATTTGACAATGATGTTATCAGTGTGGATGGGGGAACAGTCATGGGTGAAGAGGGAGTAAAGGAGGAGGCTGAGGACACACCCCTGTGGTGTGCCTGTGTTCAAGATGAGAGTGGACGATGTGTAAAGTCCAATCCTGACATTCTGTGGTCTGTTACTTAGGAAATCTAATATTCAAGTGCACAGTGAATTGCCAAAGCCCAGGTCATTCAGTTTTTGAACTAGCCTGTGGGGAATAACTGTATTAAATGCGGAGCTAAAATCCACAAACAGCATTCTCACATAGATTAGATTAGATTAGATTAGATTAGATTAGATTAGATTAGATTAGATTAGGTTAGAGAAAACGTTATTGATCCCTTTGGGAGGGTTCCCTCAGGGAAATTAAGATTCCAGCAGCATCATTACAGATAAACAGAGAAAAGAAATAGAGAAAAACTTCTAGATAAATTAAAATAAATTAAGTATTTACATATACAAATATAAAAGAATAAGATATGGGGAGGCGGCACGGTGGTGTAGTGGTTAGCACTGTCACCTCACAGCAAGAAGGTTCGGGTTCGAGCCCCGTGGCCGGCGAGGGCCTTTCTGTGTGGAGTTTGCATGTTCTCCCCGTGTCCGCGTGGGTTTCCTCCGGGTGCTCCGGTTTCCCCCACAGTCCAAAGACATGCAGGTTAGGTTAACTGGTGACTCTAAATTGAGCGTAGGTGTGAATGTGAGTGTGAATGGTTGTCTGTGTCTATGTGTCAGCCCTGTGATGACCTGGCGACTTGTCCAGGGTGTACCCCGCCTTTCGCCCGTAGTCAGCTGGGATAGGCTCCAGCTTGCCTGCGACCCTGTAGAAGGATAAAGCGGCTAGAGATAATGAGATGAGATGAGAAGATATGGGGAAGAGAGGAAGGGGGAGGGGGGAAAGGGGGGAGAAGTGGGGTTAGGGTAAGTGTGTGTGTGGGGGGGAAGCAGGAAAGATATTGCACTTTATATTGCACATTGTCCGGTATTGCTTATTGTTAGGCTAGGCTAGGCTACTGCTCCTTCCCATCCTCTGTCCTCCTGTTACCCCTCCTCCCCCCCAGAGAGGAGTTGTACAGTCTGATGGCGTGAGGGACAAAGGAGTTTTTGAGTCTGTTCGTCCTGCACTTGGGAAGGAGCATTCTGTCACTGAACAGGCTCCTCTGGTTGCTGATGACGGTGTGCAGAGGGTGACTGGCATCGTCCATGATGTTCAATAGTTTGTCCATAGACCTCTTCTCTGCCACCGTCACCAGAGAGTCCAGCTTCATGCCAACCACAGAGCCGGCCCGCCTGATCAGTTTGTCTAGCCTGGATGTGTCCTCCTTGGATGTGCTGCCCCCCCAGCACACCACAGTGTAAAACAGGACACTGGCAACCACAGACCGATAGAACATCCACAGGAGTTTCCTGCAGATGTTAAAGGATCGCAGCCTCATAAGGAAGTATAGCCTGCTCTGTCCCTTCCTGTATAAGTGATTGGTGTTGCAAGTGCAGTCCAGCCTGATGTACTGCGGCCTGTCAGTGAGGTAGCTGGAGATCCAGGTGACCAGGCAGAGTGTTTTTCTGATCCAAATGTGTGAGAGCTGTGTGGAGAGCTGTGATTATTGCATCCTCTGTCGACCTGTTTGCTCTATAAGCATACTGATGTTGGTCAAGGTCAGCAGAGATGGCCGTTTTAATGTGAGAGAGGATGAGTCTCTCAAAACATTTAGTGATGATGGGGGTTAGGGCAACTGGATGATAGTCATTGAGGCAGTTCACTGTACTTTTCTTCGGTATTGGGATGATGGTAGCTGATTTCAAGCAAGTGGGGACTATGGACTGTTGTAATAATAGGTTGAAGATGATTGTAAATACCTCTGCTAGCTGGTCTGTGCAGTCTCTGAGGATCCTGCCAGTGACTTCATCTGGACCGGCTGCTTTCCTCACGTTGACTCTCCTCAGGGTGGATCTGACCTGGTGTTGATGCAACTGTATGGGGGTCATCCTTCGCTGTTAGTGCTGGGTGGATGTTGGCCTCCCTGTTTCGTTGATTGAATCAGGAAAAGAAGCAGTTCAGTGTGTCCAGCAGAGTGCAGTCCGTGGAGTTTGTGAGTATGTTGCCGTCCTTGTAGCCAGTCAGAGTTTTTATCCCCTGCCACATACCTTTGGAGTTATTGCTGTTAAAGTGTTCCTCTATGTGCTGCTTGTACCTGCACTTGGCCTCTCTGATACCCCTCTTCAGGTTTCTCTGTGCTGTTTTGTAGGCCTGCAGATCCCCAGATTTAAACACAGAGTCACATGTTTTGAGCAGGGCCCGCACCTTACTGTTGAGCCATGGTTTATGATTGGGGAACACTAACAGTTTTTGTCTCAGTCACATTCTCAGCACAGAAGTTAATGTATGAGAGGACAGCTGTTGTGTCTCTCTCTCCAGGTCTGCCTCCTCAGCAAAAACTCCCGTCTGTATCTTCAAAACAGTCCTAAAGGGCTGAGGCGGCTTCCTGAGTCCATACTTTGACTGTTTTTGTGGATGGTTTCTGTCTGCAGCTGAATGGTTTGTATGATGGAATCAGAGACAGAGAGAGATGATCTGAGAGTCCCAGGTGTGGCAGAGGGCTGGCTTTGAAAGCATTTGATATGTTGCAGTAGACTTGATCTAAGATATTCTTTTCTCTTGTTGGGAAGTTCACATACTTGTAGAATTTGGGCAGAACTGACCTCAAGTTGGCATGATTAATGTCTCCTGCCACTATAACAATACTGTCCGGTTGTGTTGACAGATGCTGACTAATGGAGTGGTATAACTTCTCCATAGCTAGCCTAGTGTTAGCTTGTGGCGGCACATACACAGCTGTTATGATGGCCGATGTAAACTTCCTCGGCAAGTAGAAAGGTCTATACAGCAGCATTAGATACTCTATGTCTGGCGAGCAGTACGTGTCTTTAACAGTAGCGTTTGTGCGCCAGTTGTTATTTAAATAAATACAAAGTCCTCCTCCTCTACTCTTACCGGAGTGAATAGTCCTGTCCACTCTGAAGATAGCGTGGCCTGCTAACTCAATAGCAGCGTCCAGGATGTTCTGGTCAAGCCAAGCCTCCATAATCATCACACAGTGGTTCAGACTGTATGACAGTCGTAACTCGTCCAATTTGTTGTTTATTGACCGGGAATTAGCAAGAAAAAGACTTGGGACTGCCGGTTTGTGAGGGTTAGCTTTTAGCTTCACCTGTAGCCCCCCTCTCTTCTGTTTTCTGTGTCGCTGGTGTCTTCTCCACCTCAGTGGGGGGGTGTTGAGCCCCTCGCTCTCGGGAGAGCACCAAATCTCCGGAGGGATGAAATCCCAATTGTCAGCCTTGAACTTGCAGTGAATATCATTCAAAACTGAAAACAGCTCCACTCTACTGTACTGTACACACATAGTTGCAAAACCCCGCAAGAAAAACACCATAAAAAGCAAAATAAAAACAAAGTAGCTGCCAAAACGTGAGGAGTGCTGGGCCGCTGCGCCTGGATGCACCACCATCTTACACCATCTTGATTGCGATTGTGTGTCTAGGCAAATAGCCATGTCAGTCAAGGAGTCGAGTATAGCAGTGTTGTACCGGCACACAAGCTCTGTCAGAACTCTGCCAGTGCTGTCTCGTTCCATCTGCTCTCTGTGACTAGCATGCAGAGTGCCAAGGCATATTCTGCCACTCACCAGTTTCCTTGCTTTACTGCCTACAGCCATTCACCAATCTCTTTGCCTTCAGGGCCATGATCAAAAACATGGTGGAACAGGGATATGAAGCAGTCATAAGTGGTAAGTGGTTCTGTGCCCTGTTCCCACACAAGTAAGCACCTTACAGGTGAGTAGGTGGATGAACTGTGTGATCTTCAATCTGTCAGGTGTGAGACTCGCGCTGCAAGGCGGGGAGAACACAGACACAAAACCCAATTCTTAGTGTAAAAATCAGTGAATTTTAATGAAAAAGTAGCGTAGGGGGAATGTAGTTTGAAAGCAGTGCAGTCCGTGCAGCAGGTGGGGAGCGTAAGACGGCCTAGAGCGGGGTTGCTAGCAGGTGCTGACTGCACGAGAGTCTGTTGGCTTCCTAGAGGCAGAGAGAGCAGGGTCGACCACCGGCAAAACAAGTGGGAGGCTCGAGCTCGTCATCCTCTATGTAAGCAATTTTTTCTACCCAGAGAGTGAGAGGGCATGTGAGCCAAAGAGCACATTTGCGATTCGACTCCTCTGGCTGCTTGAGGAGGGTGAATTAAGGCACTGATTATGCCACTCCAGGATAAGCGGCTACAGATAATGGACAGATGGATGGATTATGCCACTTCAGGTGTGTGTAATCAGAGGGTCCTGCCCCCTGGCCATGCTGCTTCTGGCCATCCAAAACAATGGTACTGAAGCGCTGCTGTTTCTTCAACACTGTGGGAGTGGTTGGGCAAGGAGTATTGTGCTATTTTGACGGTGGTTTTCTGGAGCTGCCGTCACATTCCCCCCTCTTAGCTCCGAGTCTACCATCCTCCAAAGGTCAGCCCAGAGGCTGTAGCTTCTGGAGAGGCTATCAGTGTTCCAGTGCTGGGTCCCTGCTCTACGTTGGACATGGGAAGAGAAGTCCTGTAATGACAAAAACCAGCAAGTAACACAAGCGTTGGTGTTCTTGGTGGCCACCATCCACTGGAGTGGGGCATGGTCAGTGACCAATGTGAAATTATGATCAGACAAATAGTACCTCAGCTTGGTTACCGCCCACTTGATGGTGAAGGCTTCTCTCTCCACAGCTGCATAGTTCCTTTCTGTTGGGAGTAGCTTGCAGCTGATGTACAACACAGGGTGTTCTTCATCCTCTACGACCTGTGACAGCACAGCACCCAGACCTGTCTCTGAGGCGTCCATCTGGACGATGAAGAGGAGATCAAAGTCCAGGTTTTGGGGGATGGAGTGGTGGTGAGGGCCTTCATCAGGGCCTGGAATGCTTGTTCTGTCTTGGCTGGTCCACTTTATCTTGTCCAGCTCCCCTTTCTTGGTCAGGTCTGAGAGGGGAGAGGTTAGAGAAGAGAAGTTGGGCACAAATCTACGGTAATAACTGGCTAACCCTAAAAAGGCACATACAGTACCTGCCGCTTGGTGGTGGATTGGGGGTAATTCTTTATGACCTCTAACTTCTTGGCCTGGGGCTTCAGCAGGCCTCAGCCGATGCAGTAGCCCAGGTACTGTGCCTCGGTCAGCCCCAGATGACACTTCCATGGGTTGGCAGTTAACCCAGCCTTCCTCAGCTCCCCTAGAATGGACTTAAGGTGGTGCAGATGATCCACAAAGGTGGACGAATGGATGATAACATTGTTGAGATATGCAGTGGCAAAGTCTTGGTGGGTGTGGATGATGATGTTCATGAGACTTTGGAAGAGTGTGTTGAGAGTGTTATAGCTATGTGATTGGATGATGTGATTAATGAAGCTAAGTTATCTATGTGCAACCCTGATTCCAAAAAAGTTGGGACAAAGTACAAATTGTAAATAAAAATGGAATGCAATGATGTAGAAGTTTCAAAATTCCATATTTTATTCAGAATAGAACACAGATGACATATCAAATGTTTAAACTGAGAAAATGTATCATTTAAAGAGAAAAATTAGGTGATTTTAAATTTCATGACAACAACACATCTCAAAAAAGTTGGGACAAGGCCATGTTTACCACTGTGAGACATCCCCTTTTCTCTTTACAACAGTCTGTAAACGTCTGGGGACTGAGGAGACAAGTTGCTCAAGTTTAGGGATAGGAATGTTAACCCATTCTTGTCTAATGTAGGATTCTAGTTGCTCAACTGTCTTAGGTCTTTTTTGTCGTATCTTCTGTTTTATGATGCGCCAAATGTTTTCTATGGGTGAAAGATCTGGACTGCAGGCTGGCCAGTTCAGTACCTGGACCCTTCTTCTACGCAGCCATGATGCTGTAATTGATGCAGTATGTGGTTTGGCATTGTCATGCTGGAAAATGCAAGGTCTTCCCTGAAAGAGACGTCGTCTGGATGGGAGCATATGTTGCTCTAGAACCTGGATATACCTTTCAGCATTGATGGTGTCTTTCCAGATGTGTAAGCTGCCCATGCCACACACACTAATGCAACCCCATACCATCAGAGATGCAGGCTTCTGAACTGAGCGCTGATAACAACTTGGGTCATCCTTCTCCTCTTTAGTCCGAATGACACGGCATCCCTGATTTCCTTAAAGAACTTCAAATTTTGATTCGTCTGACCACAGAACAGTTTTCCACTTTGCCACAGTCCATTTTAAATGAGCCTTGGCCCAGAGAAGACGTCTGCGCTTCTGGATCATGTTTAGATACGGCTTCTTCTTTGAACTACAGAGTTTTAGCTGGTAATCGCGTATGGCACGGTGAATTGTTTTCACAGATAATGTTCTCTGGAAATATTCCTGAGCCCATTTTCTGATTTCCAATACAGAAGCATGCCTGTATATGATGCAGTGCCGTCTAAGGGCCCGAAGATCACGGGCACCCAGTATGGTTTTCCGGCCTTGACCCTTACGCACAGAGATTCTTCCAGATTCTCTGAATCTTTTGATGATATTATGCACTGTAGATGATGATATGTTCAAACTCTTTGCAATTTTACACTGTCGAACTCCTTTCTGATATTGCTCCACTATTTGTCGGCGCAGAATTAGGGGGATTGGTGATCCTCTTCCCATCTTTACTTCTGAGAGCCGCTGCCACTCCAAGATGCTCTTTTTATACCCAGTCATGTTAATGACCTATTGCCAATTGACCTAATGAGTTGCAAATTGGTCCTCCAGCTGTTCCTTTTTTGTACCTTTAACTTTTCCAGCCTCTTATTGCCCCTGTCCCAACTTTTTTGAGATGTGTTGCTGTCATGAAATTTCAAATGAGCCAATATTTGGCATGAAATTTCAAAACGTCTCACTTTCGACATTTGATATGTTGTCTATGTTCTATTGTGAATACAATATCAGTTTTTGAGATTTGTAAATTATTGCATTCCATTTTTATTTACAATTTGTACTTTGTCCCAACTTTTTGGGAATCGGGGTTGTATGACAGGATAATGGTAATGGGTGAGTAAGGATTACATCACTAGTTTAGACTACACTACTTTATGAAGGAAGAGAGACATTATGTACCATTACATCACCTGTTTGGATCATAGTCTTCTGAAAAGAAGAAAGACTTTACTAGTCAACATAACCTTCATTCAGCAGAGAGCAGAATGTGTGGGCAAGGATAAATCTCAAGGATTTAACTTACCAAAACAAGTCGCAATCAGAACAGCCTGTTCCAGTTTCAAGCATCAAGTAGCAATCATAACAGGCTGTACCAGTTTTAAGCATGCCAAACATCTATTTCTATCAAGTTTTAAAGTACAGAACAAGCAAATTTATATTTTAAATTGATAATATTTATATTAATATTAGAATCATCAACTAAAATACTAGTGATCTCATATTTGTTTATTGTTCAGCAGATCTGTCCAATGTTGGTTGAGTGACTTTTTTGCCATTTGAAAATAGATGTAGCAGCATGAATCAACCCAATGAGTGTTCTCAGTGCAAGGTTTTAGGGGCTTGTTATAGTTTACACAATTTATTTATTGATAAATTATTAGAAATTGTAATTGTTATAGTACAATTCTCTGAAAAATGGTGAGTAGAACTAAATGTTAGTGTGTGAATAGTGATGTTGGATTCGATTTTGTATCAAAATTAAGTTATCACAAATCATGGCTGTTATGCATCACAAACTTAGTTTGTTAGTTTTACTACTTAATTTGAGTATTGCACACTCAATAAATGTTACTTTCAGTACTACACACTCACAATAAATGTTATTTGAACTCGCGTCGTAATTTTACTTTACTTAGTTTTTCTGAGGCAATGAGTTTGCATACTTCAAGTAAAGCCAACTTATATTTTACAGGGAAATGGGAGTGTAGTATGAGAACAGTTCAGTCTGTGCAGCAGGTGGGGAGCCAAAGCTGGCCTAGAGTGGGGTCTCTGGCTGGTGCTGACAGCGCCAGAGTCTTTCAGCTGCCCAGAGGCGGAGAGAGCAGGGTCGATCACTGGCGAAATGTGCGGGGGGTTCAAACTCCTCGTCCAGAAAACATAGAAGCTTTATATAAGAAAAATAATAATGATGGTGGGCAAAATGCCCCTTTTGTTATGGGAGAATTAAAGAGGGCACTTGATAAAACAGGAAAGTCTGCACCAGGCAAAAATGAAATATATTACAGCATGTTAAAACATCTAATTGTAGAAAGTCTGGATAAGTTACTGATGCTCTATAACAAAGTGTGGGAAGAGGGAATAATTATTCCAATAAAGAAACCTGGGAAAGATGCCATCAAGCCTGGAAATTACAGACCAATAGTTTTGACCTGACAGATTTGTAAACTCATGGAGCATATGATAAATGAGAGGTTGATTTATGTCTTGGAATATAGAGGTATGGTGGTGACGTACCAAAGAGGATTTAGGAAAGGTAGGAACACAATGGATCCAGTACTGATGAGAAAGAAAGCTCAAGTAAATAAAGGAGATAGTGACCGTGGTATTTTTTGATGTTGAGAAAGCCTCTGATAAGTGATGGAAAGAGGGCTTCTAATTAAACTGCACTTAATGGGAATAAGTGGGAAAATGTTTAATTGGATTATGGACTTTCTAGATGGAAGAACCATTCAGGTGAAGATCAGGTCAAAGTTATCAAGCCAATATGTTGTAGAAAATAGGACGCCTCAGGGGAGTGTAATTAGTCCAACTTTATTTTCTATTATGATTAATGAGATATTGGTAAATATTCCAGTAGATATTGGGAGATTGCTGTTTGCAGATGATGGAGCGCTGTGGAAAGAGGGGGATATATTGAACACATTGTTAAGAAAATGCAAGATTGAAATGGGGGACAGCATGGGGGTTTAAATTCTCAGTAGGAAAAAAACAAAAACTGTTCTTTACAAGAAAGAAATTCATGGAATGTAAGTTAAAACTATTTGGAAATGAATTGGAGAAAGTTGAAAGTTTTCATTTTTTAGGAATTTATTTTGATCAGAGACTAACATAGCGGGAACATATTAGATATGTCGCTAACAAATATAAGAAAGTCATAAATGTTATGAGGTGGCTTGCAGGATTGGAATGGGGAGCTGATTTTGCATCTCTGAAATATATTTATGTAGCCTTAATTAGATCAAGGTTAGACTATGGAAGTATCGCATATGAATCAGCAGCAAAATCTGTGATAGCAGAGCTAGATATTGTACAAGCTCAGACTCTAAGGATGTGTCTCAGAGCAGTTAGAACCTTCCCAGTATGTGCACTCCAAGTTGAAGCAGGTGAAATGCCTTTATTGTTACATCGGAAAAAGATATAGTGGCCAACTACTAGATCAATCTAAGGGGACATAGAGATAGCCATCCCATAAAAAAGGTTCTGCAATCATGCTGGGAGAAGGAGAGGACACAAAAATAGAGCTTTGGCTGGACAGGAGATCAAATAGCTAAAGATTTGGGAGTATACGACAAAGAGTTTTGCTCAACTGTGGTGTGGCCTGTTAAACCTGCTTGGGTGTTAGAAAACTCATGTGGATATGGAATTATTGAGGATTAAGCTCACAAATAAGAAAGCTGAGCTAATCAGTTAATATTATAGTTATAGGTGCCATATATATAAAGACAGTATTCAGGTTTTTACAGATGGTTCAAAGGATTTGCAAACAGATGCAACAGGTTCTGCAGTTGCTGTGCCCAGTTACCAGGTAGAAATTAATAAGAGAGCTTCTGATTGTTTGAGTGTTTATACAGTGGAAATGTTTGCCATATTGTTGGCATTAGAATGGATTGATCAGATAGACTGCAGAAATAAATTAATATGTAGTGATTCCATGTAGTGGGCAGCAGGTGGGCACCCTTTCGGGGCAGCCTACAATGAAGAAGTAAGACAACTCCTTCCCTCCACTAGTCTGGGAGCTCACCTTGGGCAAACGTTAGTACTCCCCTAGCCTCCCTCACCAGGGATACGGTATGTCACACCTAGTCCTATGATGGACTCCCAAGAAGTCATGAGCAGCAGCATGATGAATTGCTGTATCAGCGGAAGAGCCTTTACGGTCAACGGTGAATACAGCAGGATGCTAGCATTCTATGCTCGGGTTCACCAGGCCCAATTAGGTGGCCACTACAGCTGAGGAAGACAAAGGGAAACCACCTCAGCAAATTTTCTTCTTCTCTTGAGCCCTTATAGTATTATGACTGATAGAATGAATGATATCGGAAGTAACAATGTGAATGGGACCTCTGCTAGGCAAGGTGCCGCATCCGGCAGGAGAGGAATGGGGGCCTCTCAGGTCATCAATATGTGAAATACTCCTAATACGCTTATCCGAATTGGTACATGGAATGTGAGAACAATGTCGAGTAAGGAGAAGTTAGAGAACATCAAGCATGAAATGTGCAGAGAAAACATTCAGATCTTAGGCCTTACCGAAGTACACTTGAAAAACAAGGTGATTTCCTCAGTGATGGCATGCGCGTAATCCACTCTGGAGGAATAAGGAGGGAAAGAGGTGTCACCTTGCTCTTAGACAATCAGACAGCAAAATATGTTGAGATAGTGGAAAGTCATAGTGACTGGCTTCTGATGGGAAGATTAAGAGGTGATCCAGTGGATATTACAGTCATCGTCATGTACATGCCTACCACTGACCACCTGGACGAGGAAGTAGAGGAAATGTATGATAACATCGAAGAGTTGATCAATTGAGGAAAGGGCCAGAGGTGGAAAGTAACGAATTACATTACTCATGTTACTGTACTTGAGTAGCTTTTTTGTGTACTTATACTTTTTCAAGTAATTTTTAAAGAGTCTACTTTTACTTTTACTTAAGTATGTTTTCTTTTAAGTAGTGTACTTCGGTACATTTTACATCACAACCGTTACTGAGTAAAATAAAGAAATAAATAAAAAATTAAAAAAGGCTAAAACGGAGAAGGGGAAATGCGTTCTGGAAATGAATCATGGGAAGGACAGTTGTCGGGCGCGCGAGAGTCTCACACAGACGATGGCAGACATGGAGGAGACCGAGGAACCTGTGGTGGACGACCCTGCAGAAAACACAATTTCTTCCAGTAATGAAGTGCACCCCTGGCCCTACATACGTGATCACTTCAGCTTCGTAGAGAAAAGGGGTGACAGTTTCATTATGCAATGCAGATTATGTGTGCCCAAGAAGACAACCATTGCGGCATACAAAAATTTGATGTCTAATCTGCGCAAGCATGTTGAGGTAAGTATTGTCATTGGCATCATAATGTTTCCTTTCCATAGTAAAACCGACTGGTTATATTCCAAAAATAGTGGATGGCATTGCTAATGTTGAAGTAGCAACCTGTTGGTACTGTAACATAACGGTAACTAGTCTGTTATTCGGTTGGCTAATCATGCAAGCAAGTTAGCTCGCCAACCTGACGTGATCAGTCCTCCTACCATTCTACATCCAACAGGCCAGAAAGGAATACTAAGCAAAACAAATAATGTTTGAATTGAAACGGTTGCAACGGTTTTCGGTGCTGAAACCAACCTTTCATTACCCCTAGCATGGTTTATTAATCCTTTTCATTTGTTCAATAACACACAGTGCACACAGGCAAGCTACGAGATTTCGGCGCAACATTTCACTTTCATATTTCGTGTACAATGCTTGTTTCCTCTTCTTTTTCATTTTTGCACAACACAATGGAGGCAGAAAACACCCATTGTTAAAAGTAACGTTTTACTTTTACTCAAAGTACATTTTAAATGATCTACTTTTTACTTGAGTAGATTTTTTGTCTGGTAACTTTACTTGTACTTAAGTAAAATTTCATCAGAGTAACAGTACTTGTACTTGAGTATAATATTTTAGTACTCTTTCCACCTCTGGAAAGGGCAATGATTACCTCATAATCTTAGGAGACTTCAACGCAGTCGTTGGAGTAGGAAGTGAGTGTTTAGTTGTAGGCCATTTTGGCCTTGGTAAAAGGAATGAGAGAGGTGATATGCTAATTGAATTCTGCAAGTGCAGGAAACTTATGATAGCTAACACCTGTTTCGAGCACCACCCGAGACGAAGGTATACATGGAAGGCACCGGGAGATGTCAGGCGCCTGCAGGTCGAGTTCATCCTGGTGAGGCAAAGGTACTAAAACGGTGTGAAGAATGCAGCAGGGTATCCAGGAGCTGATTGTAATTCCGATCACAATCTGGTCATGATGAAGGTGGAGCTAAGACTGAAGAGAGTATACAGTAGTAAGAAAATCATGAGGTGGAACAGGGAGAAGCTGAAAGGTGATGATTGGGAAAAGTTTGCAAAAGGAGTCAATAAATATCTTGAAGTGGAGACTGAATACACAAGCCAGAACTTGGTGGAGAAATGCTGGAATCACCTCAAAAGCGCAGTTGTGAAAATCAGAGAGGAAAATATCGGGTATGAAGCAAGGAAAAAGGCCAAGAAACCTTGGGTCACTGAGCAAATGATAGACAAGTTGGAGGAGAGGAGGAAGTGGAAGAACATAAACACGAAACATGGTTAAGCGATGTACAGGAAGCTTAACAATGAGCTTCGCAGAGAAACGGACAGAGTGCACACTAAGTGGTGGGAAGATGAGTGCATTAAGCTTGAAGAACTGGATAGAAGAGGAAGGTCAGATCGGATGTATGCTAAGATAAAGGAGCTCTGTGAGGGGGAAGAAGCAAGATAACATGCTGAGTAAGGATGGAACTCTGCTGACAGATCCAGCTGATGTTAGGAGGAGATGGAGAGACTATATAGAAGAGTGCTACACCAAGGATGACAAACCAGATAACATACTGCTAGAGAGGGAAGAAGACGTCAGGTCAGATGACGTCAGACCTGATGTCTTAAAAGATGAGATTGTAAAGGTGTTGCAACAGCTGAGTGATGGGAGGTTGGAAGGTATTGATGGAATACCGGCGGAAATGTTGAAAGCAATGGGTCCAGAAGGTGTGAATGCATTCGTAGGTCTCTGCAGCTCTATATATAAAACTGGAGTTTGGCCAGAGGACTGGTTGAAGTCAGTGTTAATACGGTTGGAGAAAAGGCCACAATCGACACGCTGCAAGGAACATAGAACCATAAGTCTTATCGCACACGCCTCAAAGGTGATCCTCCATGTCTTGTCCAACAGGTTAGAACCCAAGGGTAATGAGTATTTTGGAAATGACCAGTTTGGCTTTCAGAAAGGGGTTGGGACCAGGGAGGCCATAGCAGTCATGAGGCTGCTTAGTGAATGCTGCATTGACCATGGTCAGGATGTGTACGTGTGTTTTGTGGATTATGAGAAAGCCTTTGACAGTAGAGTGGATAAAACTCCTGGAGGTGTTAAAGAGCATTGGTGTTGACTGGTGTGACAGGAGGCTGATAGTGGCTTTATATATGGGCCAAACTGCTATTGTGAGAATGAAAGATGGTGTCACAGAGCCAGCAGATATTGGACGTGGTACTAAGCAAGGTTGCTCTCTGTCGTCACTTCTATTTAACATCTATGCAGAAGCGATGCTCAGAGAGGCTTTATCGGATATCAAGGAAGGCACTTGCATTGGTGGCCAGCTCGTCAAGACAGTCAGGTATGCAGACAACCAGGCGATGGTAGCTAGTTCTGCTGAGGGGCTACAATGCATGATGGATCGAATGATGGCTACTGCCATGCGTTATAGTATGAGGATCAACCTGAAGAAAACGAAGATCATGAAGATTAGTAAAAGGCCTGGTGAACAATTTGAGATCCATCTTGAGGGCAAGAAGTTAAAACAGGTGACGCAGTTCAACTACCTTGGAAGTATTCTAACTGAAGATGGTTATTGTGAAAGGGAAGTCAGATCAAGGATAACTTGAGCTATGGATGCCTTCTTGAGTAGAAAAGAGTTGATGTCCAAAAACTTCAACTTCAGTTTGTAGAAGCGCATCATCAAAGCTCTTATCTGGAGTACCCTTACGTACGGGTGTGAAACATGATCACTGCGTCATGAGATATGCAGGCTGGAGAGCTGTGAAATGTGGATGTGGAGACAAGTACTGAACATTGTCTGGTCAGACAGGATCAATAATGAAGAGGTACTCAGGTGTGCTGGGGAAGACCGTGCAATTATATACACAATCAACAAGAGGCAAAGAGCCTGGTTTGAACACACACTTCAGCATGGGGACCCTCTGGTTAAAGTCATGGAAGGCCATATAGTAGGAAAGAGGCCTCCTGGGAGACGAAGAACAGGTATGCTAGATCGTATGAAGGATGGCCGCTCTTACGCAAGAGTAAAGAGACTGGCACTAATAAGAGACCTACTGTAAGGCTGGACCTGCCTTAATATGGCAGAGCACTAGAGAGAGAGAGAGAGAGAGAGAGAGAGTTTCCATGTCGACAGCAATGGGTCCACTTAGAAGCATTAAGACAGTGTGGCAGCGGGGGCGTGGTCAAGCGGCAGTCTGTGAATGGAGGGCGGAATCAGGGAAGGTAAGTGGTAGAATCTCTGCACCTGATGGGAATTAACCTGTGTTTGTGTATCTTCCCAGTGACCGCGCCTTATAAGAGGAGAGGGAGAGCAGAGGAAGGGAGCTCTCCCTCAACCAGAACACTTGTGTGCGTGCGTGCATGCGTGGGTGCCTGGGAGAGTGAATGGTTGCAAAGCTGAAAAGCTAAAAATAAAGTGGTTTTTTGAGAACTCAGTTCTGGCCTGCCGTGCTTCTGTGCTCCACCCACCTGGTCTGATTCTACAGACAGGTTCAACCAGAAGACATCAAGATCTGCTCTATGAAATATTGTTTACCAATTCAAGAATGGTTAATCAAGGGAAAAAGATCACATTCATTTGGGTCCCAGCACATACAAACATCCAGGGGAATGAGACAGAGAACAAACTAGCAAAAGAAGCAGTTAAAAAAAAAAAACTGTTGAAGTTAGCATCAAATTATCAAAGTAGGTATGTTGAGAAGCAGGGGGTCAAACCAGAAAGAACAAATAATAATAAGCAGACTGAGGACTGGACACAGCAATCTTAACAGTACACTTAACATAATTGTAAAACATCCAACTGGTTTCTGTGATGAATGCCATGAAGCTGAGACAGTTGATCAAATCTTTACATCATGCAAGAAATTTAGGTATGAGAGGCAAGAAATTATGACAGAGCTACAGAAAATAGGGCAGGTAGAGGACAGTATTAAAAGTATATTAAAATATGGAAACACTGCTAAGCGGAGGAAATGGTTATTTACATTTTTAAGAACAACTGGACTGGAAAGAGGGCTTTAAAATGACGTGACAAGGATCTCATCTCATCTCATTATCTCTAGCTGCTTTATCCTGTTCTACAGGGTTGCAGGCAAGCTGGAGCCTATCCCAGCTGACTACGGACGAAAGGTGGGGTACACCCTGGACAAGTCGCAAGGTCATCACAGGGCCGACACATAGACACAGACAACCATTCACACTCACATTCACACCTACAGTCAATTTAGAGTCACCAGTTAACCTAACCTGCATGTCTTTGGACTGTGGGGGAAACCGGAGCACCCAGAGGAAACCCACGCAGACACGGGCAGAACATGCAAACTCCGCACAGAAAGGCCCTCGTCGGCCACGGGGCTCGAACCCGGACCTTCTTGCTGTGAGGCGACAGCGCTAACCACTACACCACCGTGCCACCCCGTGACAAGGATATAGAAAAAAATCTGGAGATGACAGTAATCCAACACTGTGGATGCCAGCTGCCGTAAAACCTCAAAGAAGAAGTTGGAGACTTTATTGGCCACTGCAGTAGACTGTGGGTATTCGGGGAGTCTGTGGTGGATTCTAGTGCAGATGTAATAGAACTCCCCCCTGAGGTGCTCAGATTCTGTCATTTTTTGAACATACTCCAAGTCTGGTGATTCCATAATTTTTGCCAGGGGTTGTCCACTCATCATGGACATGAATATGATGGCAATATTGGCATTTCAAGGATTTCTTCTGTGGAACACTGATAGTACAACATACATCTCATCTCATTCTCATTATCTCTAGCCGCTTTATCCTGTTCTACAGGGTCGCAAGCAAGCTGGAGCCTATCCCAGCTGACTACGGGCGAAAGGAGAGGTACACCCTGGACATGTCGCCAGGTCATCACAGGGCTGACACATAGACAACCATTCACACTCACACCTATGGTCAATTTAGAGTCACCAGTTAACCTAACCTGCATGTCTTTGGACTGTGGGGGAAACCGGAGCACCCGGAGGAAACCCACGCGGACACGGGGAGAACATGCAAACTCCACACAGAAAGGCCCTCACCAGCCACGGGGCTCGAACCCGGACCTTCTTGCTGTGAGGCGACAGCGCTAACCACTACATCATCGTGCCGCCCCCACAACATACATACATCTCATCTCATTATCTCTAGCCGCTTTAGGTGCACAAGTTTTAATTTATTTTGGGTTTTCAGAAATCAACTGCCCAACCCAATCCAGGCTTGAGGCAAACCATGTTTGGTTGACTTTACCAGGATTGCAGCAGTAGGGTGGCCAGTTCCTTTCTGCATACTCATGGGCAATTTAGAGTAGGCAGTTAATCTAACTGCATGTCTTTGGGGGAAACCAGAGCACCCAGAGGAAACCCACACAGACACAGGGAGGACAAACACACTCCACACAGAAAGGCCGGTTGGCCACTGGGCTCGAACCCAGAACCTTCTTGCTGTGAAGCAACAGCACTCACCACTACACCACCGTCCTGCCCTAAAATTATACATACAGGGTAGTAAATATACAAACAGCATACCAAATATTTGATTAAATATCACCTTAGACAGACACTTTTTTGTAGACATCAACAAGATTTTGACAGAATTCTGATTGGACAGGGGATTCTAATTGGTGCAACAGAAAAGCATTTACCCTTTCATCTGGAGATTGTGAATTCAAATCCTGATGGTACCAAAACCCAAAAAATCAGGAAGGGAGGCGTGTCAATCACAAGTGACCCTAGTCAAATGTCTGTGAGCTCATACATATGGAAGTGGGTAGACAGCAGGTGTGTTATGCTGCATGAGAAACAGTTCAAATAGATGCAGTCAGCTGGCTTCATGTGCCTCAGTGGAGCCTCCTTTATTATTCTGCCTACTTTGTGCTACGCACCAGTTCCACTGGAAGCAAACCAGCCCCAGAGAATTTTAGCCTTTAGCAGCAAAAAACAGCACAGACATGTTCAGAACAACCAAATGGATCAGGCATGTAATATTACACTTTTTAAAATGACATTTTAATTGTTATTAATAGAACTGTGGGGCGGCACGGTGGTGTAGTGGTTAGCGCTGTCGCCTCACAGCAAGAAGGTCCGGGTTCGAGCCCCGTGGCCGGCGAGGGCCTTTCTGTGTGGAGTTTGCATGTTCTCCCCATGTCCGCGTGGGTTTCCTCCGGGTGCTCCGGTTTCCCCCACAGTCCAAAGACATGCAGGTTAGGTTAACTGGTGACTCTAAATTGACCGTAGGTGTGAATGGTTGTCTGTGTCTATGTGTCAGCCCTGTGATGACCTGGCGACTTGTCCAGGGTGTACCCCGCCTTTCGCCCGTAGTCAGCTGGGATAGGCCTGAGACCCTGTAGAAGGATAAAGCGGCTAGAGATAATGAGATGAGATGAGATAATAGAAGTGTGTGAGGGTTAGGTTGGGATAGGCATCCTCCACCCTGAAACTCCACTCCAATCCAGGTGGTGGCGGTAACGCGTCTAGTCACTGCTTCCCCAATCGCCAGAAAACACTGGAGAAGGAAAAGCCGCTGCTCGCCTGAACAGCTCTAGTCCCTCGATTTATAATAAATAAATAATAAAAGCACGTTATTGTGTCTGGCTATGAAGATTTAAAACGTTGTTCTGCTTTAAAAATCCCGAGGTAAGTTAAACTGAAGCTGTGTGGCCGAATCCCAAATGCATCTCCACTTCACTGTTTAAGTGAACTACATTCAGTATGAAATAATATCATGCGCACTCTATGTAGTGCACTTTTCATCCACTAAGGAGAGATTTGTAGTTCGGCGAACCTGTTTATTTATATGTTGAAAGTATTTAAATAATCTTCACTTCAAATCCATTTCCATCACATAAAAATTTTTGCTAAATTGCGACGTCTTTTCAATTCTGACTTGATTTCTCGCAGATTTTTTTCCTCGTATTTGTTTTAGCCAATCAGGCAGCGTCACCCCCTCTGCAGTATATTCACCAGAAAGCTTTACAGGGATATTTAGCAAATTGGCTGGCCTTAAGTTTATAGCTTGATATTTTTGCCTGATATTTTTCAATTTTGCTATTGGAAAAAATTAATAAAGTCGTCGCTACTACATATTGAAGGTGTCCATGTGTCTGTGGTGGTCTCATTCCTAGTTTATTTTACGAAAGTATTACATAAGAATCTAGGATTATTTTTGTTATGTTCTATTAGAGTAGAGAGAAACATTGATCTAGCAGCAGTAAGAGCTTGTCTGTGTAGCTCAAGAGGCTTTCCTTCCATGCTAATTGGAATACTATCAATTTTGACACCATTTTCTAATTTTATGTTTTAAGGTGCATGTGTGATCATTATACCAGGGTGCTAATTTTTTCTCTCTCTTGAATTGTTTTCTTTTAAGTGGAGCTACATTATCGAAAGTATAGTGGACACTGACTCTAAGCATTCAGTTGGCTGATCGAGTTCTGTGGGTCTGATGGTGATCCAATCAAAGTTGATAACTGGGAGACTACTGATAAAACTTCATGCAGCAGTTGGTGTGAATGTAGGTTTGACACCGTAGTGTGGCCAGTTGCATATATTATTGCTCAGACATATTTTGAATAAGATGAGATAATGATGATTTGAGGTAGCTTCAGACTGTGGAAGTGTGACTATATTTTCTGTATTAAATGCAAAGGTTAGATTGAGAGTGTGACCACCATTATGAGTTGGTCCTATGATGTTCTGATTAACCCCTGTGGAGTCTAGAATGGAAATGAATGCTGTTCTCCGAGTCTTCCAGGTTATCAAAGTGAATATTAAAGTCTGCAACAAGTAATGCTTTATCTAAAAAACCAACCATGTTTGAGGTGAAATCCGCAAATTCAGAAAGAAATTCAGAATATAGACCACAGGTCTGTAAATAATAATTAGCTGAATTGACTGGGTAAACAGCCCTGCGATAACCTGGCGACTTGTCCAGGGTGTACCCCGCCTCTCGCCCATATGGCCCTTTTCCACTACCCTTTTTCAGCTCACTTCAGCCCGACACGGCTCGCGTTTTGACTATCTAAGAACAGCACGACTCAGCTCGCTTCAGCCCTGCTCCAAAACTCGCACGGTTTTGGAGTAGGGCTGAAGCGAGCCAAACCGAGCTGAGTGAGGCTAGGGGCGTGAGCAGACATTCCCCTGTGCACTGATTGGTGAGGAGGAGTGTCCTCACACGCCCACACACGCCCCGCAAGCACGCTGGGATCTGTAAACACCGTAAACCCGGAAGAAGGAGAATTACGAGAATTATGAAGCCTTATGCGCCTCGCCTCATCTATATGCTCTTGCCAGTATCTGTTGGCGTTGTCGGTGACAACAAGCCACAGCACCAAGACCAGCAACACTAACGACTCCATGTCCTCCATGTTTATTGTTTACTCTCCGGGTCGTGAGACTACCGCTTAAAAGCTCACTGATGTCACTGTTTGCGCCGCCTAACGACATCATGTGATGTCCACCCACTTTCGCTAACTCCACCCAATGTGTCCACCCACTTCCAGCAAGCACAGTTCAGCGTGATTGTAGTCGAAATGCAATGCCAACAGCCCCGCTCAGCTCGACTCAACACGGCACGGCTCAGCCCAACTCAGCCGCGTTGGTAGTGGAAAAGCGGCAATAGTCACCTGGGATAGGCTCCAGTTTGCCTGTGACCCTGTAGAACAGCATAAGATAATGGATGGATGGATGGATGGACTGGGTAAGCTTAATTTTTTGGCTACATATGTTCGTATAAAGAACTTCAAACGTATTGAATTTTTGTTCAGGTTTTTGTTTGATGCCTAGATTATCATTATAAATAACTGTGACATATCCTTCTCTACCAGTTAGATGAGGCTGATGCATATAGCTGAAGATGAAGCATATAGCTACATTTAAATGCTCCATTGTCATTTGGTTTGATCCACGTTTCCATTAAACATAATACATTAAACTCCTGATCAGTAATAATTCCATTAACAATTAGTCTCATGCTGCAGTACTACACTGATAAGAGTGTTACACTTAAATCATTACTTGCATGTTGGCAATTAAGGACTAATTAATAAATATTTAAGATAAAAATAAAACATTAATAGTTTTGTTTTAAACAATTTTATTACGATAAGATTATATATTTTAAAACAATTATACAACATGAACAATAAAGTTTAAAATACAGGTCATTTTCAGCTAAAACATGAATAATAACCATATTTAATTTGACAGCTTTAAATCAGGCAATGTCTGATTAGTGTACTTGTGGGTCTTTTTAAATGTAACTAAATAAGTAAACGTCTTCTCACACCGTGAGCAGTGATACAGCTTCTGTCCTGTGTGAACACACTAGTGTATTTGGAGATTACTCTGATGAGAAGAACTCTTTCCACACTCAGTGCGTTTACATGCACATAGAGAAAATCGAATTTCTGCCGTAGCTCGACTGAAATCGAAGTTCTAAATGCCATGGAACCACCTTAGCTCGGCTGAAATCGAACCGAACTGGACTTCTCGTAATCGAGCTACGCGACCTAGATTATGCGATTGTAGCCGAGGTACTTGGTGCATGTAAACCCTATCGAGCTACGTAGTCGAGCTACTTACTTCAGCACTGCCCCTTCCAGAAGTGACGAGTGACGAGACCACAAGCGGGAAACACAACAGCCTCGGTCGGCATGACAACAGTAGTAGTAGCGAGCAGCAGGAGAGGTCAGGAGGAACAAGGAGAACGAACGTCGTCATTCTTCTTGTGAACACTTCTTCTTCTTTTGATTATTGGCGGTTCACAATATATGATTGTATATCGCCACCGTATAGGAGTGTGTGAGATGGTCAGGTCAAGTCTTGGCACGGCAAAAAAAAAAAAAAAAAAAAAGGTAGAAAAATAAACTAAACTAAATTCTTCCCATTAATTCTGAATCTATTAGATACCTCATAAGGGCTTTAATCCTATTTCCCTGCATTCCCTCTTCCTTCAAAATGTTATGGATATCTCCTTCATCTCCTTGTTCTAACCATTTTGTCCTATGATCATTGTACTTCCTGCAGTAGAAAAGAATATGTTCTACATCTTCCTTAACCTGACACTCAGCACAAAGCCCATCAGTTTTCCCCAAGACATGTAGTGTGGCGTTGAGACCAGTGTGCCCTAATCTCTACCGTGTGTATGTAACTTCCTCCCTTCTTCCAAGCCCCACTGAAGTGATTCTTCTCCCACCAACCTGATGTTGCACATTAAAGTACTGCCTACCCTTTGAGTCTGTCTCCCGTTCGTCCTGCCATCTACTCATGATTTCTGCTTTAATAAAATATTTAGCTTCCCCTTTTCCTAATGGTACATGAATTGTGATACAGTGGTGACCTAAAGCTTCCTTGGCAGTTTTATCTGCAGTTTCGTTACCCTTGAGGCCTGTATGAGCTGGTACCCAGCAAAATTGGACGGGGAGTCCAAGATTTCTGAGTTGAGCCAATAGCTGTTTCATTTCAATAACTAGATCATCTCTTACTGCTTTTCCAGAGATAAAGCTTTGCAAAACGGAGAGTGAGTCTGTGCATATGACTGACTGATTTTAAAGGTTTGACTTCTTCAATCCATCTCAAAGCAGTAATTATAGCAGTTAGTTCTACTGAGTATATGGACAAAAAGTTATTCAGTCGATATCCATAGGTCCTCTTGAATTCTGGTATATAGATTCCTATACTACACTGACCATTTTGAGGGTCTTTCGAACCATCTGTAAATATCTGTAGGTAACCATAGAATATAGAAGTCAGATAGGTTTTATAATGTATTGCAAAGCTATGTTTGTTAGAGTGATCTTTCTTCGCTGTAAGCAATTCTGTGTTAACATCTGGAGCAGGGAGGATCCATGCGGGGACACTACTCGTAGCCAATGCAGAGCTGAACTTAAGATTTTTTAAACCAAACACTCTCGCAGACTCATCAGTATTCCATCCAAATCCCTTAGCTTCTTTGGAATATTCCCAACAATCTTTGAGCACTGATATGGCTGGTCTGTCAATGTTGCACTGTAGTCTGACCCAGTAGGTCAATGACAGTTTTGCAAAACGCAACTGAAGTGGAGTTTCCTCTGACTCCACTTGTAAGGCACTAATGGGAGTTGTCTTAGGTGGGGTTTACATTAGACCGTATCAGCGGATCATCAGATTAACATTTTTAAAAACGATTAGCGTGCACACAGCAACGCCAATACACGATTCGCGTGCACACAGCAACGCCAATACACGGATACGCTAATCACATGACTAATTCGGCACGTAAGTTGAAATGTGTCAGTGCGGCTCATCGCTTCCTCCTCAGCGGCTGCGCTCCAAATCACTCCGCCCTGAACAGCGAGTGCCCTCTGGAGGGTGCGCACTCTGGCCCTGCGCAGCTCACAGAGCGCGCGAGTGGAGTGCACGAGCAGTGATTTGGGACTGAGCCGCTGTGTGAGAGATCTCAGTGCATGTCAGGCATGCGCGTCACTTACCACTTGCAAGTGGAAGGATGGCAAGCCTAAAGACAATCATAACTACACAATGGGCAGTATTTGCATCAGTATTTGCAGTATTTTCATACTTTTATACTCTTTAATGAAAGGTGATACAAGGCGGAAGTCCGCGCCGTTTTTCAGCAGTCGCGTCACATGACCAACGCCAGCAAATCAGGAAGGTGGATGTCACAGTGACGTTGTCCAATGACGATGCCAGCTAGAGCTCAGCCCAGCGTATCCGCGTATTCTCAATGTTTACACAGCACCGGACCAGACACGATCTAGATTGAATACGTGGACCCTGGCGGATTCCCGTTTCCCGGCGTTTCCAGGCGTTTTAATGTAAACGGACAGTGCATTCGCGAAGAAAACGAGACAGATACGGTCTAATGTAAACTTGGCCTTAATAGCACCCAGGGCTATTCTCAGGGCCCTTGAGTGTACTCTTTCGAGTTTCAAGAGGGATGTTTTACAAGCAGAGCCATACACTATACAACCATAATCAATATTTGACCTTATCAACGCTTTATAAATATTGAGTAAAGATTGTCTATCTGCTCCCCAGCAAAGACCAGAAACCATTCGCATCAAGTTCAGAACCTTTTTGCACTTTGTTTCTATGTATTCAATATGTTGTTTCCAGGTGAGTTTGTTGTCTAATCATAGACCCAGATACTTGAAACCTTCTCTTTTGAGCGGGTGGTTGTAAAGTAAGACTTCATGGTTTTCTGGAACTTTCTTCCTTGTGAAGTATGACACTTGTGATTTTTGCACGGAAAACTTAAAACCCCACTCCACTCCCCATTGTTCTAGGATATACAAGTCCTTCTGTATTGTTTTAGTGATATGCGGGATATTATTCCCCCTTCTCCAAATGACGGCATCATCAGCATAAAGTAGACCATCATTCATTCTGTTCAATTTCTCAAAAATATCATTAATCATAATATTAAATAAAATTGGGCTAATCACACTACCCTGCGGAATTCCACCTTCCACTGGGAACTCCTTTGAAACAGCTTCCCCAGCTCTAACCCTCAAGGTGCGTTGTGATAGGAAATTTAAAATATAGTTGTACATCTTCCCTTCGATGCCCATTTTCTTTAGTTTGATTAATAGTCCTTCTCTCCACATTGTGTCATAGGCTTTTTCAATATCCAGGAAAATTGCTGCCATTGCTTCTTTCATAGTCAGTGTTTTCTCAATTTCATTTGTGAGTTTGACCAGTGCATCTATAGTTGATCTTTGTTTTCTAAATCCCGTTTGATAGCTATGGAGTAAATTATTATATTCTAGATAGTAGTTTAGTCTAGTCACAACCATTTTCTCCATTAATTTGCCCAGGTGTGAGGTGAGGGCTATTGGTCTATAATTACCTGGATCACTTTTATCTTTACCAGGTTTATGAAACGGGAGGATTGTTGATCTTTTCCATGCCGTTGGTAATGTACCCTCCTTCCATACTTTGTTAAACAGCTTAAGGATTATTTCTAAAACTTCGTCAGGGAGTTGTCTAAACATGGCATAGCAGAGACCGTCACTGCCAGGGGCAGAGTAGGCCGTATTATTTAAAGCCATTTTTAAATCTATCATGCTAAAATCAAGATCTATACTAGACATGTTTGATTCCCTCTTTGTAAGAAGGTCCTCATTCATACTCAAGATTTCCTCCTTTCTTTTCTTACAGCAGTCTTCCAGGTGGTGACCTTTGTGAACATCTGCAAAAGTTTTAGCTAATATATTAGCCTTATCGACATCTGTAATATAATGATTGTCCCTGTCAGTTAAGACAGGAATATGAGGAGGTTCATATCTACCAGTCATCTTTTTAATCATCAGCCATACTTGGTTGAGTGAGGTTTCTCTGCTTATTGATGAGCAAAAGTTTCTCCAGGATTCTCTTTTCGCCTCTTTGATAGTTCTTCTAGCTAATGCTTTCTTGTTTTGATAGTCCAATAAGTTATCATAGGTTAAAGTATTACATAATAGCTTAAAAGCTTTATTTCGGTCCTTAATCGCTTTGGTACATTTATCATCCCACCAGGGGACATTCCTCGTGTTATTTTTGCCCTCACTCATTGGTATAGACTGCCTTGCTGTAAAATAGATAAAGGAGCTTATACTGTCATTCATGTCATTCACACTCTGTTCAGATCCTGGTATTCGTTCAGCCAAATCTGCAGACATGTTCTGGAATTCCTCCCAGTTAGCCTTCCTAAAAAGCCATTTATGGTGTACATAATAGGTTCAGTCCTGATTTCCACATCCACTTTACACCAGATAGGAAAATGATCACTGCCAATAGTAGTTGTTTGGTCAATGTTCCATTGACATCTGTAAGCTAATCTTCTGTCAACTAGGGTTAGGTCAATACATGAAGTCTCATTCTTAAGGATATTGATTCTAGTGCCAGAGCCATCATTTACACACACTAGCATTCTGTCATTGATGACTTCTTCAACCACCATACCATTTAGGTCTGTGTGCTTGCTACCCCACAAATTATTGTGGGCATTAAAGTCGCCACACCAGATCTCTGTGTGATTCCTCTTAGCAACACTATTTAAGAAATCAATTGTTAAGGCTTTACATGGGTTATAATAGTTAATGATAGTATACGTCTCCTTAGGCCCATTAAATATTTCTGTAACAATACATTCATGTTCACTGCTTGTTTTAATGCATTTATAGGGAATCCCTTCTTTAATGAATGTTATACATCCACCACCTCTCTCATTACCCCGTCACGTCTAATAGCACTATAACCCTTAATGACAAATTGTAAGTGTGCTTTCAACCAGGTCTCCTGGATACAAATCGCCACAGGTTTATCTGTTAACTTTTGAATATATTTTTTAAGTTCCTGACCATTGGCTATTAAACTTCATGCATTCCATTGTAAAATGAAAAACACCATAGTCCATTCAATTATCTTGAGTCTGGCTATATTTGAGAGTTAGCATTTTATGTATCTCATCCGCTTTAGCAGTAGACCCCAAGAAATCATTGGCAATTTCCACAATAGACTTAATCCTGTCACTTTTCCCTGGATATTTCAGAGTTTTATTCATTACTGTACACAGGAATGCAATAAATTCATTTTTCTTCACTAACAGTGTGTCCTTTGTAATGTTAGTATTGCATGCACACTTCTCTGGGGCTGGCATAGGCCTAGGACCAGGCCTAGTCATGTAATGACTTCCATCCAGTTGTATCTGCTCATTCAGGTTAGTAACTCTGTCATATTGGCTCCATGTAGGTCGTTGCAGTGTAGTGGGAACACTAGAGACTCTTTTGTCATTCTGAACCGTCTTAAGGGCATTCGCATAAGACATCTTACGCATGACTGCATTTCTGTACCTCCTTTGCCTCTTTCTGTTTTTCACAACCACCATACGCAGCACTATGTGGGCCTCCACAGTTGCAACATTTTAACACTTCTGTCTCACACTTATCATATTCATGGTCCCCACCACATTTAGCGCATCTTAATTTCCCTCTGCATTGGCTTGCAACGTGTCCAAATCTTTGGCAATTAAAACACCTTAAAGGGGGAGGAATGTATTTGCAAACCGTGTAAGATATATAACCCATTTGAACTCGAGCTGGTAGATCTTTAGTGAAACTTAACAAAATTGACATGCTGTCTGTTTTCTCTTTGCCTTTAGTCAGTCATTTAGCATCAAGTATTGCATACTGGGACAGATTCTTTTTGATCTCTTCAATAGAGACAGTCGTAGGAATTCCTGATATGACCCCTCTTGTTCTAGACGCTGTCCCTGGAATGTGCGAGGATATCTTAAGCTTATTAAGTGTGCTTTTCTTTAGGATGTTGTTACGTTGTTGTTCTGAGCTAGCATAGATTATCAGTCTACCATTCCCCAGGAATGTGGCATGATGAATCTTCCCTATTTCTTTCTGAATGGCATTAGTGATGTGAATGGGATTTAAATCTGGTCCACCTTTTGCTTCGAAGGCAACAATTACTTTCCATGTCGTAGTCTCTCTATCTTCATTAGACCGTTTTCTAACCACTCTTGACCTTTTGACCACTGAGGCCACCGATTCTCCACTGCTATCTCTGTCTGATAGCTTCCTCACCCAACTAAGTTCATCCCAAAACATATCATCACCCAGATTATTATTTCTCAAATGCCCGCCAGACTTCTCCGCCATGACCATTCACTGTACAGTTCTGGTAGGATATCAACGTTACCGCGTATTGCAGAGAGATTTAAATTCACCGCCGTCAGCAACCCGGTTCTAGGACGAAGTGCAAACTGCTCCTCCTCAAGCCTGTAGCAAGTCTGTATTCATCTGTATTCAAGATTTCACCATATTCTTCAGTAGTATTAGAGAATCTGGAGAAACTTGTCACCTTAGCTTAGTCAAAGTGCACATTGTGGAAATTGCGATATTAGAAAAGAAGAGTCAATTTCTCACTTTGACAACGCAACGGCGTGTCGTTTATTGAAACACTCGAAGAAAAAAAAACAAAGATGGCGCTCCCCATCAGATAAACAAACCGAGTTGCCATCCTTAAAGGGGCCGCGTCGCTAATACTCTAACCAGGTAACACATTAAACATGTCGTGCGGAACGCACATCAGATCAGAGGAAAAAGGTATGGTGAATTATGTCCATAATAGATGTCCACTACAACATCAGACTTAAAATGATTATATCATCCATATGTGGATTTCAATCGGACTACTTTTTGTGTTTGTTTGCAAATATTTCTGAAATTTGATAAAATGACTGAGGTATGGTTTCATATTTCAAGTTTCCAAATGGTATTGATTACCCTTTATTTTCACTGTTAAACGTTACCAGAGGCCACCATTTCTCAGTGCATTTCATAAAATTTTCTGTGCCCAAAGGGGGGCACACCCCCCCCCCCTTTGAAACCCCCCCTGCACACTTTGCGTGCATTATGTCTGCTGCTGGCAGACATTTTACCATTTTGCACCCTGCTGTAAATTATTTGTACCCTGCTGTTCTCCCAAACTTTGAAGCCCCTGGCATGTAAACGCACTGAATGTGACCAGTGTTATGTGTTGGAGACAGTATTAGCCCTTTGTGGTAGTGTGTGCGCGTGCACACCCTCTACAGGCCTGGAGGGTATTGTGTCCAGGGAGATGATAAATCCCTGGCCAGGAAAGAACCCGGTGTGGTTGATTGGAGGCAACAGCTTCTTGCTGCTGTCTGCTGCTGTGCTCTAGTTTACCATCTTGTGGAGGTGTAACGGTACACACATTTGTACCAGACCATTTTGGTACAGCACTTTCAGTACGGTGCAGATGTGTACTGAATGCAGTCTTTAACTATAGTCCTCCTGGATACAATAGTCCTACCTTTAGATTAGATTAAAGGTTCTGGCATTGGCTATACAGTCAGTATGATCTAATTTTATATTAATTAGATTACTAGAACAAACTGAGTAGTTCTACTTTTTTGTATAATTCAGGGAATAGACACAGTCTCAATATAGTAGAACCTGAGTGATGACTCTGTGCAGCTAGCAGACAGTCGGTTTAGCCTGTTCGTCTTCTCCCTGGCCTTGGCTCTGGATTGTTATACTTGGCCTGTTCTGAGACTATGAGCTATGCTGCAAGAAATGAGTAGCACCTTTCCAAGTGGGATGGATACCGTCCCACCCTAACAGATTTGTTGTTTGATCTTTAGCTGTGTGAGGACATGAAAACAGAGACATCCAAAGATGGAGGGATGTCAGAAGTCGGTGTGAAGAAAGAGGAGATGCTGGAGCTGAAAATCTACAACCATGGAGATGACCTCGACAACCCATCTGAAGGTCTCGCCGTTAAAGTGGAAGATCCTGACAATAAAGACTACCTCTGTAAGACATCAGGCCGCTCTGGTGCTCAGTAACACTCACTGTTTGTTCTACCCTACACACTATCTAGTGCACTAAAAGTACAATACAGTACATTTGGGATGTAGCCTCAGTCTCGGATTATTTCATCAACAAACTGTGGCAATGAAATTGATCTTTTTATTGCTAAAGTGTGAACTTTGTCTAGAGAGAGTGTAATATGGTAGAAAGGAGTGCAAGAAACTAAATATATATTTTTTAAATTTCCTTAAAATACATTCGTCATTATAAACAGATGATGTTAACCTGAACAAAAAAAGTGTGGAATATCACATGACGGGTCATACTGTTATATAAAAATCTATGTCGGGTGATTTTGCCTGCGATTATAATTTTTATTTTATTAATGAATGACACATTGCATGTTTTATTTGTTTCTATTTACATTCCCTGAGTTTACTGGCTTGGGGGTGGATGATGATCAACTGCAGGACTTCTCCCTGCAGCTCCTATTACAAAGATTTGGACCTGAACAAACTGTTAAAGGAGTCATATTTCAGTCTTCACATTTATTTTAGAGCAATAATTCAAACAGTTTTATAATAGAACTCTTCTGTTCTATTGGGCAGGGGCAGAATTTTGATTGGGGGGGGGGGGGGGGGGGGGAGTATAGGCATGAATCCACGGAAGGGCTTAAAGGAGATACGCAGAACCATGACCTCACTTTTTGTTTATAAATGCCTTGAGACCTCAAGAATGGCATAGGAATAGTTTTAAGCATTAATAATAAATCTAATATAGTAGTTTTTACGATTAAAATTATTCATATAGGTAGTGGTCTGAGTGAATGACTTTGACATCTGTGATGTCACAGCAGGAAGGCTATCGGTCTCATCGCCATTTCCACTATACTAAAATACACAGCTGACTGCAACTTCGAGCTTCCATTTTGAGTTAATTTATCGCCATGCCACGTAGATAGATGTGTTGCTGGCAGGTGCAACAACATAATAGAAGGTGGCTTTACGTTGCATTCATGGCCCAAGAATGTTCAAACTGCAAAAATTTGGAGGCGTTTTGCGAGAAGTTCACGGGCACATTGGGCACCTACGAAGTGGTCTCTCCTCTGCTCTGCACATTTTACTGAGGACTCGTACGAAACCTCTGATCTGTTGAGGAGCGTTGGCTATAAGCCCATATTGAAAGAGGGTGCAGTACCAACAATTAAAGGAAAAGAAAACTACAAGAAAAGGAAAGTATTTTCTCGCTTGGGCAGTGACCTCCCCACGGTTGTTGCTAAAACTGGTGACGTCCTGTCCCAGGTTTTAATAATTGCCTGAGCTGAGCAGTAATGGCGGAGTACTCGGTATGGAGAAAATGGAGAATGAGTGGACTAGCCGTCTGATTTTTCCCGCTGGATATGCTTGCCTCAGCAGCAATATCTCGCCCTTACGTGGAAGAAGCGAGTGAATGGACAACTGAACGAACAACTGAAAGTCAGATTGTTTCAAAACAATTGGCTACAAGATCGGCTTTCATGAAGCAAGAACACAGACGGGTAAGACACGACTCATTTGGATACAAAACAACAAAAATAACACTTGTTGTTTACCTGCATTTAGATTAATACATGTAACGTATTGTGTGTTTAAGTCAGGGGTTCCCAAACTTTTCCATGCCAAGGCCCCCCAAACAGCATTAGCTTCTGGCCGGGGACCCCCTTTGCAAACCCACAGACAATGCTACAAAATATGTAAAGAAACATCAACTTTTAGAATGTTTTCTCTTTTATTCAGTATTCCATAATTGTTACATTTGTTTAGCATAAGAATATTATTAACTAACATGTTTTCAACACATACATTTTCGCACTGAACAATAAACTTTTCAACAAACTGTTGATAAGAACAGCACAAAAGAAATCAAACCACTCTCAGGTGTGTGTGTGTGTGTGTGTGTGTGTGTGTGTGTGTGTGTGTGTGTCTGGGAGTGACAGATGGTTTACACTAGTGGGAGGGATGGGCTTGGTGGCTCCTACATAGTTTGTCAACCCTGGGCTTAATCTCCGTCAGTGCCATACGCATGTCATTGTCCACATGTAGACGTGCTCTATGGTTTGGTTTTGAGTACCTTTAAAGTTGAAAAGCCAGACTCACACAAGTAGGTTGTTGCAAAAGGGAGAAGGCATTTCAATGCCCTGTCAGCCAAGCTGGGATAGTCCTTTCTTACATGTAGCCAGTAATTAGACAGGGGAAGAGCCTCAAAGTCCATTTTTAAATCCCCTGAGTTTGTCATCTCAATCAGCTCCTCCTGTGACTTTAAGTCCAGACTAGAACCGACACCGGGGGCAAAGGGGTTCCTAACCCAGTTTAAATGTGTGTTTTTGAGGTCAGGGAAATAGTCTTTGAAATATCCTTGGAGGTGCTCCAGGTGGGACTGGATCAATGGAGAGACGGAGCCCAAATCATCACATGACAGCAGCTCCTGGTGAAGTAGTGGGAACATTTCTGTAACTCCCTCCTGGAGCTTGTTTGACCACAGCATGATCTTTTTGGAAAAAGCACGCACTTTGTCTTGCACCTGGAGTATGTACGTGTCACGTCCTTGCATGCTTTGATTCAGTACATTTAGATGCTGGAAAATGTCTGACATGTATGCAAGTTTGCGGATCCAGGTTGCATCGGTGAACCGATCTGCCAGCTGATGCTTTTCAGATGAGAGGAACTCTGCAAACTCCCTCTGCAGCTCATAGACACAGTTCAAAACTGCGCCCCATGACAGCCAGCGCATGTTTGAGTGAAGCAGCAGCCCCTCAAAACGAGCGCCCATCTCATTACAAAGCAGAGTAAACAGTCTGTGTTTCATGGGACGGGCTTTAATCAAATTCACTACTTGTATAACCTCCTGTAGTACCTGATTCAACTCATTATCCATCCTTTTTGCGACCAGTGCCTCACGATGGAGCATGCAGTGTGTGGCTACTACATGCGGGGCCTTCTGCTTAATGAGAGCGGTCACTCTACTAATCTTCCCGGTCATTGCTGCGGCTCCGTCCGAACACACCCCCACACAACGGGTCCAGTCCAATCCGTTAGACTCGATGTAATCGTCCAAAACTTGAAAAATGTCTTTCCCAGTAGTTCTTCTTTCAAGTGATTTACAAAATGGTATTTCCTCCACAATACGCTAGTTTGAGGAGCAAAGCAGCTTGATAAATGGCGCAAACCGCAACGTCACAGGCAATCGGAGAGATGAGCATGGCAAACAACGTTTCGATATGATGTATTATTATTAATAATTATATTTTATAATAATGATTAAAAACTAATTACAATATATTTAATTATTTAAAAATATTTTTTTCGCAATTTTTTTATCGTTCCTCCAACTTTCTGAGGCCCCCCTAGCGCCCCCTGGCATCCCCCAGGAGGCTGCGGCCCCCACTTTGAAAACCACTGGTTTAAGTTACCAGTATAAGATTTAATTTGCTTCAGAATGTGATTGTCTCAATTCATCTGATTATTTAATTAGCCTTTTACATTTTATCAGTGAAAATGCATGCATGTACATGTATGTTGCATAAGTTATAACACCTATCCTGTTTTAATGAGGGTCAACCCACAATCAATGAAGTCAAATCAGTCTTAGTTGAGCAAGTCGGTAATGGTATTTCTTACTTTCACCATAAATTTTTATTTAGCAGGGTGCAAATCTGGTCCGTGGTGACATTCGTTCTATCCAGTAAGCTGCTGTCTTGAAGGAGTCGTTTTCTAACGGATTTGATTGCTTCTGTGGTGGGAATGCAAGTGAAAAGAGAAGTGACATCGTAGGAAACCATGGTTTCATCTGAGTCTAGTTTGAGGTCTGCAACTTTAGTAGCAAAATCTTGGGAGTTTTTGACGTGATGTGGCGTTTCCAACAAGAGGACGCCACATCACGTCAAAAAACGACTCTTTCAAGACAGCACCTTACTGGATAGAACGAACCTCACCACGGACCAGATTTGCACCCTGCTAAATAAAAATTTGAAAGCACTTCAGAACTGCGGGTATCCCAACTGGGCTTTCTTCAAAAGCAGAAAAAGGAACATAACGGACAAGGAGGATAACAGGAACAAACGCAAGAACATTGTCATTCCCTACATTTCTGGTCTATCTGAGAAACTCAGGAGGATCTTCTACAAACATAACATTCTGGTACATTTCAGACCCAGTAACAGCCTGAAGCAGAAACTGGTCCACCCTAAGGACAGAATAGCCAGACACAAACAGGACAACGTAGTGTATGCAATTCAGTGCAGTGAGGAATGCACGGACTCGTATATTGGGGAAACAAAACAACCGCTTCACAGGCGCATGGCTCAACACAGGAGAGCCAGTTCCTCAGGCCAGGACTCTGCTGTCTATCTTCATCTTAACAACAAAGGACACTCATTTCAGGATTGCAACGTACGCATTTTAGCCAGAGAGGATCGTTGGTATGAGCGAGAAGTTAAAGAAGCCATTTTTAGGGGTGTTCACACGGCAACTGTTACTCCGGTGTAGCACCGGGGCTGCCCCGGTAGAGCGTTCACATGGTACAAAGTTATACCGGTGTGGCCCCTGAAAGCTGCTTAAACCGGTGCAAATCTAACCCTGCTCGGGAGGTGGTTTAAGAAATTTACTCCGGAGTAAATGCTAGTTTGCGGGGCAGCACCGATATAAAATGGGATGTCTGAACGCTACAGGGGTAGACTCGCTACGCATGAGGAGAGTTGATTACATGCAAATTGCATAATTTGCATCCTGGTATTTTATGCTTCCAAAATGGCGAATATCAACAACAACAGAACTGCACGTCCTCCAGTGTTGCCAGATTGGGCGGTTTTAAGTGCATTTTGGCGGATTTGAACATATTTTGGGCTGGAAACCGTCAGCAGTATCTGGCAACACTGGTGTCTTCGTCCACGTTGTTTTCCCGGCGCTTGGTGATGCCATGACAACCGGGAAAAGGAAGTACATTTTCACGCATGCGCATATTTCATTTACGCATTATTACTATCGTATAGTAATAATCTTTCTTTCCTCATGTTACTACTGTGTTTCTTTTTCTATTATCCCTGTCTTCCTGTCCTGTTCCCCCTCTGTAAGGACAGGTTGATGGTCAGTTTCACTGGTAACAGTGACAATAAAGGGTTCATTCGTATAGCACGGTTGCAAAAACTGCCGTGTGGCCGCAAGTGGGGCTGCACCGGTGCTAACACGCTTCTCTCTAGTAAGCAGGTTTGTGATGTGTGAACGCTCCACAAAATTTACACCGGTGTAAAATATATCACAACAAAATACATCGGTGCAGCATCGATGCAAATATGTGCCGTGTGAACACCCCTTTGGTCAACCTGGAACGGCCATCACTGAACAGAGGTGGTGGTCTAAGACATCATTTATCAGCCACTTACAATGCAGTCCTTGGCACACTTCCCAGACAACTGAATGCACACCAAAACCCAGCTGTTTTCAGTGACTCACAGGAGGACAGAGAGAACCAACAATCCATTGATCACCCCAACGACTCTCAAGGCCGTTCACACCCAACCCCCAGTGACCCACACCAACAGGATGATTCAATGACATCATCTTAGGATTGCTTTTCATCCATAAGAGGATAAATACCTGATACTCCCTATTAGTCAGACAGAACTGAAGAAGCCTTTCGGATGAGAGGTGAAATGTCTTCAAGAATCTTCAAGCAAGTCCAGTTGCTCTCTTTTACCACCCACTGTCCCTACTGAGTTACAGATGCAAGAAATTATTTCCAAATAAAAATACTTTTGTCAAGTGTGTTCTACTGTAGTGATTTGGAGATTAAAATGGTGCATGAACCATTTATAGTTCTAATTTATTTATAATTCTAATTAGAAAGTCAGATAACATTTCTTCTTTCTGTAATTTTTCACTCCCCTCTCTCCACTGGTCATCACTACTCTGATTTATGTGTTGAGTGAAGAAGTACAGTAGTAGACTGACTGTGCTCGTTTGAAATAAAGTTTAAAAAAAAAAGTAATTTTTTATGGCTAGCTAACTGCAAAGATGTTTACAAAGTGATATTCCAACATGATCTCACTATGAATATTGTTAATATAACATTTACAATGATTTCCCCAGAAAAAAATTAAAGCCCTAAATCCTGGCATAATAATACAGAGACAACTGAGCGCCAAAGGCGCGAAGTGAAACTAGGGGGGTCCGGGGGCATGCCCCCCCAGAAAATTTATTTATTTATTTTATTTTTTTTTTTTGTAACTTTTATTTATAGGTTTTTCAATTATACAAACAACAACAGCAACCCAATTCCCACCCACCCAAAGGGTACACAACATATACATTACTCAGTTTAATTAAAAAAAAAAAAAGAAAAAAAAGACATTGAAATATAGCAAGAGGAAAGGTGCATTTTCAGGGTCTCTGAGAGGTTTTCGATACATGATTATAGGATAGATTTTACCAGTGTTTCAATGATTTCTGACCTAAATAGTATTAATGAATACACATTTGAAATTTCACCTTAAAGTTCATCATGCAAGTTAAACTGTTTTTTGGTCTAAATTACTTATATATACAGTGGGGCAAAAAAGTATTTAGTCAGTCACTAATTGTGCAAGTTCTCCCACTTAAAAAGATGAGAGAAGCCTGTACTTTTCATCATAGGTATACCTCAACTATGAGAGACAAAATGAGAAAAAAAATCCAGAAAATCACATTGTCTGATTTTTAAAGAATTTATTTGCAAATTATGGTGGAAAATAAGTATTTGGTCGATAACAAAAGTTCATCTCAATACTTTGTTATATACCCTTTGTTTGTAATGACAGAGGTCAAACATTTTCTGTAAGTCTTCACAAGGTTTTCACACACTGTTGCTGGTATTTTGGCCCATTCTTCCATTCAAATCTCCTCTAGAGCAGTGATGTTTTGGGGCTGTCGCTGGGCAACACGGACTTTCAACTCCCTCCAAAGATTTTCTATGGGGTTGAGATCTGGGGCCTCATTTATAAACGATGCGTACGCACAAAAGAATGCGTACACCACATTCTACGCAAGCTTCGGTATTTATAAAAAGTGAACTTGACGGTAAAATGTGTGCACCTCCACGCAAGCTCTGACCCATGCGTACGCACACAAAAAAGGGAAACGCGGAAAATGCGACCTCAGGAGGAAACGGGAAGAACGACCCGAAATTGGTTCAATAATCGAAGTTTAACACAAACATAACATCGCGCATCAAAGACGTGACTGACTTAACATTTATAATCCTTAATTTTGTGCATTTGTCAAAAATAACATCATATTTAAGGCAATAAAGACAAATTGATAGGCTATACATTGTATGTTTTTGCAACATAAGCAGTAGGCTAAGTTTTGTTAATTATCCACTTATGGCTTTCATGCATATTGTGTCATTTTTCAATATTGATCATTAGGCTATCACACATGTTGCTTGTTAGGTTGCCTACACTGTAAATAGTATATAAGAGGATTTGCCGTGGTAGGTCTTATGATGCACTATGGCGTATTTGGCATTGCTGGAGGATGTGGCAAATGGAAGAATTAGGAGAGAGCGAGTCTTCAGAGACCAACAAGATTTGTTGGCCAATGACTATGAGTGGCTCATGAGCCGATTCAGATTGCCACGAGCTGTCCTTTTACACCTGATAGCTGAGTTGGGCCCAGCGTTGGAGAGAGGTACCCGCCGGAATCATGCCATCCCAGTCTCGCTGCAAGTGCTGACTTGCATCGGCTTTCTGGCCACTGGCAGTTTTCAGCGAGAACTGGCTGACAGGTCCGGGATATCGCAGCCAACCTTCAGCCGCATTTGCCAGAAGTGTTAGGAGGTGTAATTGGTTTATCACCAAACAACATCAAGTTTCCTTACACGGTGGGTGAACAGGCAAATAAAAAAGCACAATTTGCAGCAAAGTCCGATTTCCCAAATGTGATCGGTGCTATTGACTGCACTCATTGCTATTGAGGTATTTCACCTGACGTCACAGGGTCACGTGACGCCCCGGTGTCCACCATTTTGGACGGCAAGCTAGCTAATGTCAACAACAGTAGCTAGTATGTTACTGTAGCAATATTTACGTTCAGTCATTTGGATGACTGTTAAAACCTTTCAGTCTCAAGTTTTTCCTTTACTGGATTTACTAGTTTACTGAGCTAGCGCGCGATGGCTCGCGGCTCGGACGGAGAGCGCGCGATGGCTCGCGGGTCGGACGGAGAGCGCGCGATGGCTCGCGGGTCGGACGGAGAGCGCGCGATGGCTCGCGGGTCGGACGGAGAGCGCGCGATGGCTCGCGGCTCGGCCGGAGAGCGCGCGATGGCTCGCGGCTCGGCCGGAGAGCGCGCGATGGCTCGCGGCTCGGACGGAGAGCGCGCGATGGCTCGCGGGTCGGACGGAGAGCGCGCGATGGCTCCCGGCCTGGCCGGAGAGCGCTAGCTCAGTAAACTAGTAAATCCAGTAAAGGAAAAACTTGAGACTGAAAGGTTTTAACAGTCATCCAAATGACTGAACGTAAACATTGCTACAGTAACATACTAGCTACTATGTTGTTGACATTAGCTAGTGCTAACAGCTAGCTGCTAGTACACTGCTACAACACAGACACCGACCCTAATAATACAGTTCTTGGTCATTGCCTGGTAACAGCAAATTTATAACGGGCCATGTCTCAACAGACTAAGAAGTTATTTCAATGACATTTAATAACATTTTGTTTATCCTGAGGACCGAAAGTAAATGAAAATGTGAACAAACCTTAGCTGTAATCAGATGGCGACCACCGGCTCCAGGGACGACCCGCTGATGTAGGCATGTTACCCAGCCTGACACAAAATATTTGTAGGCATCCAAACTCTTATACGCTTTCAGATCAATACCTGTGTATGGCGATGGGTTTTTAACGACATAGGTATACAGATCATGTGGGCTGAAGTCAGGTAAAGACGAGGGCTTCGTGTACTTCCGTACGTCAGTGAACAATCCTGGTGGAAGCAGGTAAACGTCGTTCTCTAAGCCTGCTAACCTCAATTTTTGCAAATACCTCTCCCTCTGCTCGCCCTGTAAATGCCCTACATCACTGGATAGTGAAGGTGTTTTCTGCATCTCGCTCCTTTTTCTTTTGTTTTTCGTTTGTCGCCTTCCTCGCATTCAAACTGATTCGAGCCGTGCCGTCCAAAATGGCAGCATCACATGACTTGGTCACGTGAGTGAAATACCTCAATAAGGGCACCGAGTGAAAATGAATTTGCCTTTGTTAACAGGAAGCATTTTCATTCCCTCAGTGTCAAAGTTATATGTGACTCGGACATGGTCCTCACAAATGTTGTCACCCGGTGGCCTGGTTCAACCTATGATTCATTTATATTGAGACATAGCAGCGTTGGGCGGAGACTGGATGCTGGAGCTGTGTGCGATGGTTGGCTTCTGGGTGCGGGTGATTAATGCGTAAATCCTGAAAGTATTTGTAACCATTCTTAGACCATTTCTAAATATTCAACCCTTTACTCATTCAGTTATGTTGTAGGTGACCGTGGGTATCCGCTGAAACGGTGGCTGCTCACGCCATTTATGAACCCCCAAACGCCTGAGGAGACCACTTACAACCTGCGCCACAGCCAGGCGCGCGCTGTTGTGGAGCGCACCATCGGGCTCCTGAAGGGCAGATGGCGTTGTCTGGATGCCACGGGGGGAGCGCTGTGTTACAGACCTGAAAAGGTCTGTAGGATTGTTGGGGCCTGTGCAGTGCTGCACAATGTGGCACAGCTACAAAACGTGCATTTGCAAGCTGAAGAGGTCAACCTTGATCTCGACCCCGATCCCTATCCCCAGGCATTCCACCCAAACGCAGGAGCTGTGCGCCAGCGCGAGGAGGTGATGCGCCGCTTGTAAATAATTAGGTATGGAAACAAATGATTACTTTTTAAGAAATTATTTAATGCTGGCATTTAATGCAGACAACTCATTTTTTATTTCTTTTAACTCCCGGGCGACCTCGCGGACGGCATCCACATGTTCCTGCTGCACCTGCAGCACTGCATCTGTTAGGATACGGGCGCTGGTGGCTGGTTTCGGCATGGATGCACATGCATCGGAGGCCGTGGACGTCCTTGGGACCTCCGCTGCCGCAGCTGACACACTGCTGGCCTCACTGGCACACCCAGCAACTGCGAGGGAATTTTTTTGTTAATAAAATACTTTTTCTGGATGAAGACTCATTTCAATTAATTTCACAGCCATTTCAAACAAGGGGGCACACGTGCAATGTGAGGTGGTTCCTTGATGCACAACCCAAAAAAAATTACATACCCGAGTCCTCGGCTGGTTCATGTGGCCCAGCATCGGTGTCACCCTCCTCCTCACGCACAACTCCACTCAGGAGGGTTTTCCCTATAATGCCAGCCAGTTTTTGATCCAGTGGTGTGAGCTCCGGTTCCCCTTTCCCCCTGCCCGTTGCACGGACGTTTTGGCGGTGTGCC